>NC_136492.1:80917484-81007484 GCF_053919585.1 Euprymna scolopes
TAAGCTAAAACGCTTGAAAGAGGCTTTTAATCAAATAAATACTACAACTACTGTTTAATATTTTACATTCGCGATTGTTCACTGTAAGATTCTTTCCATTTGAGTACGTAGGTTTTAATTATTATCTCAATTTTCATACGTGTTCCATAATCTTTTCTTCTATTAATTGTATTCTTTCCTACTAAGTACCTCTCTTCTTTTGTCTTCTTTTGACATTTTTCTAATACTCTCGCCTTTCTTCGCTTTTCATTTCCTTTCGTAACTTTTATATTTCTAATCTAAAATGTATTTGAATTCGGTGTTATCTATGTCGCTTATATGTTTATATAATTCTGATTTTTCTTTCCCTTCTGATGAAAAACACAACTACGAATGACAATCAAATGATTTCTTTTTTCATAGAAATAATAAGTTTTATTTGCAAATAATTCTCATTTTAAACAACTTACACCATTAACAGTCACTACACGGACACCTCGCGTTCATTCATCCTTATCCTTAAGTGAAATTCGGCCTTGATAAGTAGTGAACCTCTTGTAAAAAAATAAAAACGAATGCTAAAGTGGAAATAATTAAATAAATGAATGAATTTAAGGATGTGTGGAAAGTAAAATACTATGAGAAGAAGAAAGAAATAAGGATTCATAGAGAAATATTAGGTTAATGGAAAAAGAATGTTTTTTGACTTGGAGTTGAACATCAAAAAACGACATTATTTTTTCACCAACCTAATATACAGGCAGAGTATATATATATATATATATATATATATATATATATATATATACGTTTTGATAGTATAATATGCATCAATTTAATGTTCATATTCAATGAAGTTGTTTTAAAAATATTGCTTTATTTGTTTCAGATAAATTAAATTGATTTGTGCTTTTAGAGCAATTCCGACACCACAAACATATTTATATAACATTCATAGTATTTTATTTGTTATATATAAAACCTTCTAACTGTGAAAAAATATATAATTACTTCCACAGCCAGACAACGTCGAAGCTCACAAGAGCCATGACGACCAACAAACCGGAAGTCCAAGACTCGAGTTTCGCCATCATTTGGGCACATCATTTAGACACACTCCAGTGTTCAGATGTGTCTAACTAATGAGCCCAAATATGGCGAAATTCGAGTTTTGGTCTTCCGGTTTGTTGGCTGTCATGGCTCTTGTGTGCTGTGTCGTTGTTTGGCTGTGGAAATAATTAATTGTGTATATATATATATATATATTTAGCCAGTAGAGTTTAGTTTCCTAGAAGTACATCCAATGAAACAACATGTGCCTACCAAAGAGTGCTCAATGAGTAAACAGAGTAGGTATATGAAATTTATTTATGCAAACATTGATGGCTACATATGTGCATACATGTTTCTGTAATCACCTGCGTTGGGGGATTACGTCTTCAGGTCAAGAATTATCGTCGAGAAGTCGACGATGATTCTTGGCCTGAAGACGTAATCGCCCAACGTAGCCATCAAAGTTTGCATAAATAAATTTCATATACATATATATATATATATATATATATATATATATATATATATATATATGTATATATATATATATATATATATATATATGTATATATATATCACCGAATTTAAGCAACATTAAACCTGGCCAGTACCAGATAGTTGACCATTTGTTAATACCAGGTGCTGTATTAAAGAAGGTATCGACACTTAGTATTCTAGTTGATCTCTAGCTGCCTCGACCTACGATCAGTCTAGTTGGCAGTATAAATAGGGCTAGCTTTTGGCAAAGCAGCTTTACCTCAAACAAACTCTCAGTGCGACTCATCGATCATCTTGTCTTCGTCATTCCAATGTACAAACCGCTTTTTGTATACGTAATTTATGCAATTGCAATTGTTTCTTGATGCTACATGTAGTAGAAGTTAAAGGATAATATAGAGAGATAGAAATAGACGATAGAGAGATGGAGAGATATATAAAGTGATAAAGATATAGAGAGTGATATAGAACGATATAGAAATTGATGCTATGGAAAGAAAACAATTAATATTGAAAGATGTAGAAACGCAACTAAAAATATTTAATAAAACGAAATACTAACGAAAGTAAAAGAAATTTGACAAATCCTTAAGAAAAAGAAAAATCAATACACCCGCTCAAAATGCGGCAGAATTTAAATACAGAAACAAATGAATAATTCAATTTACAAGGGAAATATTTGCTTAAAAGTTCATGGAATTTAGAACAAAAATCTCGAATTTCATTATAGAATGGAGCGGCAGAAATGGAAACGAATCAAGAAATAAAATAATGAAAATAAAAAAATAGAAATAATTACAGAAAACAATGACTACATCGTCTTTCTAAACTGTTTAATAAGATTTTGTTAAATTTTCTTTAACCAATAAAAAAAAAAGTTTCTTTTAAAACTTAATATTTTGGACATTAAAATTCGTGAATTTTATATTTCAGCTAATTAGTTTAGAGCCATTATATAATGATGCTGATCTCAAATGTCCAGAAGCAACTTTTTATGAGACAAGTCAAAAGACGCCATATTTTCTTTCACGGGATTACCTGTTAGGAATGCGTGCAGAAAAAAGGCCATTTTTTAATACAGGTCAGACGATTATTAACTTCAGATTTCCATATACTGGTGAAACTTGTCTTGTTATCATTATTAGTATCAGTCATGTATTTGATTTCAGTGTTTATTTAATAATTTCTATATTTCTGTTAGCAAATGTTTATGTTTAGAAACAATATAATGTTTATATTGAAAACAAAACCATTGAACATAATGTTATAATATACAAGCAAGAAGACGCGACGTTTCTCGGGATTGAATGAGGATCCGTACTATTGTAACAGAGCCGCTACCGCTGTTAGCAGTCGCGGTCTATAGCATATGCAAACGACGTAGCCGGTTGCGCTATGTGACGTCACAACGGAGACAATAAAAAGACATACATGGCGAAGGACAAGAAGAAAAACAATCCGTGTTCGGACTGATTGTGTTCGAGACGTATCGAGTTAAACACATGGTCGAGGCGTGGGTGACGTCACATCAAGGAGGGAAAGCCACACGCAGCCGGAGAAGGAGAAGTTAACTGTTTAAAAATGCTTTGTTGCAAATACCAGATATAAAAGCTTTTGTCTAAAACTGAAAAACGAGTTTCTTCCTGCTCTGCGTTTCGTTGATATACCGACTATGTAACGCCATGTACTATTTCTCTATGCTAATAAGGCAATATTACTTACTTGGATATTACTGACCCCTCTCCCTTCTTTTTGCCTCCTAATCTAGCCCGAAAAAGCTGAAATGTTGGAAAACTCTGAATTACTGTCTCATATACATGGTTTAAATTCAATCGAGATTTAGATTTTTTAGGGTGTTTTGTCATAATGGGTCATTTAACGGTTGAGGCGCGTATAGTTTTCTAGACAGGAAGAGTAACCTAGATATTCAGTCGCGTTCAAAATCGATACATCGATAGACTCATGGACCCTGTTATCTTCTTTTCCATCATAACGAAAAAACACGTTCCTTTCTCCATTTTGTAGAAATTAATGTCCTCTGTTGAACACACTGCCACTCGAACGCTTCCGTGCTGGTTCAAAGTTAATTGTCTTCAAATCCAGTGTCAATAAGTTCTTGTCCGCTCTATAAGCAAACAAGTGCAGTTTCTACACCTCATGAATATTAGTACTACTTTAGTGTTATTCATATTTCGCCTTATAATCATGCTCGCGTCTTTAAAAATAACCTTTATTCACGAGTGGCTCTCTGCCTTGACAAGTGATTGTTCTAATAGCAAGGAAATAATATATGGACGCTAGTAATAAAGTTTTTGTCTATTTTTATCTGTGTGTTTTCTGTACCTGTTTGCGTTTTATTTTTCTAGTCGGTTCATCAGTTAATCATTGGGTTATTTTCTTTAATATTTTAAAATCATCTCTATTTTTTAAATGAAAGGTATTTGAGTCATCTGTAAGCATAACCATCTGATGTTTACAAACAAAACACGACTTAAAAATCGAGTGTCGAAGTAACGTATCGAAGTAACGTGTCGAAGTTCGGTGCGGTTATTTACACGAATGTTTGTTACAACAATTGGGACATTCCATTATATTATTTCCTCAGGAAAAATGACTCTATTTTTAAAATAAATATTTTGTCCTAAACTTTTCTCATTAGGAATTCTCCTGATATCTCATACTCTAATAACGTATACTTACACAATCTTAACAGCATTTTACACATATAAAAATTGCCAAATTACCGGAGTATGAATTTAATGCATTTGTTTAATAAGATATTTACATGTCGTATTTGTTATAATAATGGTTTTACGCAGATACAGCTGCAATGTTTCGATGATAAACCAATTAACTTTCGAAACGTTCGTATTTCATCTTAAATCAACATTAGGAAGCTAAATTGATTTGTGATTGAATAATTCTTGCTTTATTAATATGAGGCCGTTAGTATGACAAAATCGAACATGACATATGAACAATTTGCATTAACTTAAGTCAATGCCTGTAAATTTTACTGTAAAGACAGTGTATAAACATTATTTTTAAAAATTCATTCTGTATGCTAGATAAATCCTGTCTAATAGCGAAATATTTAATTTAGACTTGATTAAATATTTTGCATATATGATAATACATTCTATCAGATTATCATCCTCTACATATATTTTTCTCTCTTTCTCTCTCACAAACACACGAACACACACACACACACATATATATATATATATATATATATATATGTGTGTGTGTGTGTGTGTGTGTGTGTGTGTAGAATATGAAAGATGAGTTAATTATTTCCACACCCAAAAAACGTCGTAGCGCACATGAGCCAACAAACTCGTCCAAGGCTCGAGTTTCGCCCTTATTTGGACTCATCAGTTGAACACATCCGAACTCAAGATTCGGGACCCGAGTCTCTAGCGTGCGAGAAGAGACTCATCCACTTTTTGAAACCGCGCCGCATACAATAAAGTTTATTAACTTGTACATATCAAGAAAACAACAGCGAAATCTAAAAGAGGGAACAAACATAATTCGTATTGAACAAGGGATGTGACCATCCACCCAACGAGAACTCAAGCCGATGTCTCACATATCTCACATTCCAGAGACTCGGGTTTAGAATCCCGTTCTGATGTCTAAGTGATGAGCGCAAAATGAGAGCGAAACTGGAGTTTTGGATTTCCTGTTTGTTGGCTGTCATGGCTCATATGAGCTGCAACATTATTCGACAATAGTAATAATTATATGTATTTGTATGTACTAACGTTCAACTCATCTCTACTTTTTTGAAATTTTAGATATTTAAACAGTTTACATCTTTGTTTCGGAACCTCCAATCTGAGGATATCACTTGTTACTTAGAAAGTTTTTCTTAGTATTCTGAAGCATTTTTAGGATTTTAATATGAATTACCTTTAACTTGGATTTAACTTTCTTTATTTTAGATTCCTTCAAATTTATTATATTTTTAAATGTATTTTCGTATGCTTTATTTACTTTTCTAGTCTTTACCGTTACTTTCCTCATATCACCCTCTTTCTTTCTTTTCCCTTTGTTATTTTATAATTTGTTCTACTTTAATGATCCTCATTATTTCTTAGTCATCCCCAATTTCTTTTTCGATTACTTTCATATACTTTTACAATTTTAATTCTCCTATTTTTCCATTCTATTCACGTATACTTAACTATTTTCTCCCAGTTATATTTCAATATGTTATAAAAGTAAGGCCACCCGGCGTTGCTCGGGACCGTATAAGACAATAAGAAAAATTTTGAACATGCCTTTTATTCTTAAGATAGAGGATTTTTTATGTCTATGTAACATTTGCCATCTTGAGCAAAGGAATATTTTACCTACCCTAGGATGGTTATTACACAACATATGTATGGAATAATTGTACCTTCACTGGACTGGAAATTTACAGCACGTGTGTGGAAAAAAAATCCTTACCTAGGGCGGGTTATGTACAACAGATATTTAAAATTATTTAAATAAGTTTATGCTGTGCTAAATTTTCAGTATGTCACAGGTAAGAGTATGTTTGTTTTTATATCAGATTGCAATAGTGGAGGAGCACGGTATTTTGTATATAAATGTTATACTACTCGAATATATTACACGATTTTCGATTTTGATAACTTATGTACGTCACAGATAAGAATTTCTTTGCTTTTCATATGGGTACTTCACTGTATAAGTACCTTATTTCCTAGGTTGGATACTGTAGAAGTACTATTTTTTCTAATTTAGAAATGAAAGAACTCGATACTTTTAAGTAATTTTCTGTTTTGCTAAATTTTCTGTGCGTCTAGAGTAAGAATTTGTTTGTTATTTCATCCATTGCTATAGTGAATAATCATCTTATTTTTCATTTAAAAGTCATGCTATTCGATTATATATGATTTTCGGTTTTAATGACTTTTATACACGTCACAGATAGGATTCCATTTGTTTTTCATGTCAGTACTATACTACACAAGTAACTTATTTCTTGGGTAGACTAATGTACAGCTACTTTATTTTAATATATAGATGAAACTACTCGATGATTTTACATAATTTTCTGTTGTACGAACTTTTCCGTATGTCATAGGTGAGAGTTTGTTTTTATAATAGGGTGCTATATTAAATAAGCACCTTATTTCTTATATAAATATCATATTACTCGAACATATTATATAATTTTCAGTTTGGATTACTTTTATGTACGCCACGGGTAAGCTTTTCTGTGTTTTTTATATGGGTACTATACTGTACAAGAACCTTATTTCTCGGATAGGATACTGTACAAGTACCTTTTTTCTATTGTAAAAATGAAAAAACTCGATACATTTATGTAACTTTCTGTTGTGTTACATTTTCTGTACGCCAGGGATAAGAATTTGCTTGTTTTGTAATCTGGGTGCTATAGTGAAGAAGCATCTTATTTCTCATATGTAAGTCATATTACTCGAATATTAAACGTGATTTTCGGTTTAATAACTTTCATGTATGTCACAGGTAAGAATGTCTTGTACATATAAATACATTAAAACTAATCATTGTATGTGATTTTTGGAATATGACTATACAAATATATAAACATATAATAAATTACATTTCTAATGATCAGTTAATTAATATATGAGTGAATCCAATACATACAGATATATAAGTATATACGTATGCTAATCATTTATGATCGGTGAATTAGACTAGGAGAGAATCCAATACATAAAAATATATAAAGATATACACATAATTAAAATTTATAATGAACGGTTAATTAGTTTAACAGTGAATCCAATACATACAAATATATAAATATATACACATAATTAAAATTAATAATGATAGGTCCATTAGTTTAGGAGTGAATCCAATACATAAAAATATATAAGCATATACATAAAATTAAAATTAATAATGATCGGTTAATTAGTTTAGGAGTGAATCCCATAGATAAAATATCTGAGCATATGTAACCAAGTTATGGGGTTTATATGCCGTTGTAGAGAAAGAGCCAAAAGAACGAAAAAATAGGACGATCAAATGACTCTGTGGTTAGAACAGACAAAGGAAAAAGTATGTCAAGAGATACTTATTGTTGTAACGGTCAGAGTTTGGAGTGAGCTGCCTGTTTATTTTGAACCACAGAATTAGAGATGAAATGACAGGCGGTTGTTTATTTTGGAAAACAAGGTTTGAAAGCTGATGACAGGCAAGTTTTCTTGTTGTAAACATATACAAACTCGTGATGTTTAAAGGGCATTGATGGATATGTATATATTCCTCGAACACAGTAAAAAAAGGGGAGAAGAGGAGGAGAAGAGAGAATTCGATTTAGGCGAATTCAGATGGTGTTAAAGTCGGGCAGAGAGGGCTTTTGACTTAAAACACGTATCTCAAATGGCCGAAAAACTTATCTGAACTCGAGTCACAAGCTACCGTTTTAAAATAGCTACAGCCAACTTCCTTCAAACTCTGAAATATTATTAGACCATTATTATTGTGAATAAACCCAGATTAATTGTTTATTCGTGTGTGGAATCGTTTTTATTTCCTTTTTCACCACACTAAAATCCACGGCTCTCTTATCGGCGATGTTCGCCGGTAAGCGAGTACACAACGACAGGTCCGGAGTATAAAATTTAGACGATCAACTGATAATTCTGTCACTACCCAATACCAGCAACATTAAAACGGCTAAGAATTATCACCGGCAGTGGTCACTGGAAGGACGAAAATAGTGAGCTGCAAACCGCCAGAGTCGGGTCGTTTTCAGGCTGCCGTAATTGGAGTGGAAGAGTTCTGAGGTCGACGATCGTCTCAACCGACCGGCTGAAGGGGGTGACACATATACACATCATTAAAGTTAATATTGATCGGTTAATTAGTTTAATAGTGAATCCAATGCATACAAATGTATAAATATATACACATAATTAAAATTCATAATGATCTTTTAATTAGTTTAGGAGTGAATCCAATACATAGAAATATGTAAGTATATAAACATAATTTAAATTCATACTGATTGGTTAATTAGTTTAGGACTGATTCTAATACATAAAAATATAAAAGCATATACACATAACAAAAATTTATAATGATCGGTTCATTAGTTTACGAGTGAATCCAATAGATAGAAACATATCCTTAAAGCATACAGCAGTTTCTAAATTTTGTTACACACTCATTCGCTTCATAATAGTATTTTTGAAAAATCGTTCTAGTTGCACCGGTTGGGTCGTAGATGACAGAAAATGCCGTGTTTTATCGTATAGCGCTCGTGTCTTTATTCGCAAATGGTTCAGTCAGTTTTACAGTCTCATATGGTCATAACAATTTTGATCGCTTCAAACTTGTCTCTTTCGAACATGTTGTTATGGGCTCGAGATGGCTCAGGAAGCTTCTGTTGACTTTAACCGTTGACAGGTTGGTTGACCTCCATATATGAGATAACGTTTATCACTGATAGTTTTTTTTATCTCTACTCGATTGGAAAGTTCCGTTATTGATTGAAATTCACGTAAGACTAGAACAATTTTATACATTACACTAGACAGCATTAAATTTGTTTTTATTATTTTCTATGTTTCTACACCTGATTTAAGGTATATTTGGACTGCTGTATTAGGAAATGGCATCCGTTTCTCTTCATCAGCACAGTTCTTTTACGTTATATTGGTTTGAAAAAAAAAATATTTTTTGGCAAAATCTATTACATTGTTGTGCCATTATCAACCGATTTTTGTCAACACATGTCATCCTAAGTATGTTTTTTTTACGTGAAAAAAATGTTTTGCCAACAACATATATTGATTACCTGATAGAAACACTGCTTATTGTAAACTGAATGGTGGACATTGATAAAGGTAAGTACATGTACATTGGATGTCACTTCACCTTTGTTGAAACTTCAGAGCTTGAACTCCCATTTCTTTGAACTCCTGGAACGCTGAGCAGGAGGAAAGTCTATCTTCAGATTGCAACAGTCGTCAGCCACCATAAATTCGTCCCAGAGACCCTGATAATTAGTTTTAATCTCTTTCAGGTCTTGATGAAATCTCGTTTCTTGCTCGTCAGGCATTTAATCCAGATTCAATTCCTCAAATTAGTTGGCATGGCTGTCACCCCAGGAGAGAGAGCCTCTTCTGAAGGCAATACACAAAAAGCCCGCAAACAGTTTGCTGAAGATATGTCAACAAAGCACATAGATTACTGGAATTATGTCATATGGTCTCATGAGACAAGATTTAATTTAATTTAATAAAATGATCTTAGGCAGGTGTGGCGCCGACCAGGTAGGGAGTACAAAGATAAGTGTGCCATGCCTACAGTCAAGCATGGTGGTGGGAATGTCATGGTCTGCGGCTTCATGCGTGCATCAGGTATTGGAGAGTTACATTTCATTGCGGGACACATGAACTCCAACATGTACTGTTAAATACTGCAGCAGAGTATGATCCCCTTCCTCCAGAAACTGGATCGCAGAGCAGTGTTTCAGCAGGAAAATGACGCAAAAGACACACCCAAGACAAACGCTGCTTTACTGATGAGGCTGAGGGCAAAGCTGATGGACTGGCCACGCATGTCTCCAAACCTTAACCCAATAGAACATCTTTAGGGTATTCTAAAGCATAAGGGCGAGATGCGCAAATCCTCAAATATCCGCCAGCCCCGCGACGTCGTAATTGAAAATTGCAAGAGCATTCCAGTGGCTATATGTGAAGCTCTGGTAAACTCTATAAGTAAGAGAGTAAAGGCAGTTTTGGATATTGATGGTGGCCAGACAAAATATTGAGAATGGACATGTTGTGTTAATATTGACAACTTTTCTTAATAAGTGTATTTATATTTTTTGCAGGGATTTAGGTTTTATTTATAGTTGTTATGAGGGGAAAATAAATCAACTTTGTTATATATGCTACAGACATACTATTTTTCATTGTGTCAAAACCATTTTTCTGTGTAGTTCAATGAAGAAATATACTTAAATATTTGAAAAAAAAATGTAAGCGGTGTACTCACTTTGTGATACACTGTATATATATATATATATATATATATATATATATATATATATACACGCACAAACACACACACACACACATATATATATATATATATATATATATATATATGCATGTTGACTGTCATGGCTCTTGTGGCTGCGACGTTGTTTGGCTGTGGAATTTATTATATATATATATGTGTGTGTATGTATATATGCGTGCGTATACATATATATACACACATATAGATATATACATATATACATATATATACATATGTATATATATGTATGTGTGTGTGCATGAGAGAGAGTAGGGAGAATTAAGGAAAGCAAAGAAAACAAGTGAAGAATAAACAATGGACACTTAACCAAAAAGTAAGGTATAAAAACGAAAAGTAGATACTAAGCCAGTATTGTCAAATATGAATCAATGAAAATAGAATAAAATGTAAAGAAGAACAAAAAAAAGGGGAAGAATAAAAAAACTAGTAAAAACAAATAAGAATAAATAACGGAAGAAATAGATAAAAATAGCAACAAATAAATAAACAGGTAGCAAACGCACTGGAAGAAGGATGTGAATATTTCAAAGGAAGGCAAACACAAAAAAAGGAAGGCAAAGGAAGACAAACACAACAAAACGAAGGCAAAGGAAGACAAACACAAAAAAATGTCCCCCCAAAAAACAATACGAACTTCAATAAATTAAAAGGAAATAAAATAAAACAAATAACTGAGTGCACTGTTTTTCACTCGAGTATGGAATGATTAATGGTTAGGAAATCTAGAAAAAATAAGGAAAATATCAAATTAAGGAAATCGACACACCAAATAAGCAAAGAGAAATAACAGTTGTAAGCTGGAGCCGATATTACTAAACTAATTTACTAAGTGGTATTTCACTTTTAATAGCAAATTGAAAACACAATCGAAATATCACAATCGTCATATAAAAATCTTTAATCTTTTTAGACGCGTTTCTTGCCTCGTTGTTGTTGTCTTTACTGATTTTATCTATATAGCACTTTTAATCGCTCGAAATCGTTTTAGTTTGATGACAATGTTTTTGTTTTTATATGCATTTTAAGATCCATTAAATCATGGTTTCACTTGCACTTGACACAATTGTCTCGTTGGAATGAGTCTGGCATTTATCTGCAAAATCACAATTTATTTTATAGATGTCTATATAACACCAGCAAACAAATGTAAGAGTGTTTTATACTCAAATATAGAAGATTGTTTATCCGTCTGTTTGTCTATTCGCTTGTGTCACCTGCTCGCCACAACGAAGCTCAACACCCACTATGAATTATTAATTATCAAACCTTAAGTATTGTTGACAGCAAAAGTAAATCAAAATGAAGATGTTTGTATTTAACAGTAATAAGAACTTTGTATACCTGTCCAAATCCTAAAACCTGTTGATAGCAAGTAAAGAAAAACATGGTTTAAACTTTGCAGATAATCAAATCCAAGAACACTTTTTGGTTTTCAGATTTTGTTTTCATACCACACAATACATACATACATACATACATACATACATACATGCATACATACATACATACATACATATATTATTTTTGTTTGTCTGTCTTTCCGTTTCATTTGTTTTTGTCGGAAAGTATAGGAACGATATTGCTAGAATTTTTGTGTGAACTTTCGTTATGATAATATACATCAAACTACGCATTATTGTATTCGGTCAATTCTCAGTTGGGGATGAATAAAGATTATTAGCGATTTATATTTGATGTAAAATGCGCACAGCCTTCAGCCTAATCAATCATCAATTTGGCATAAAATCAACATGTAACGGGAAAAATCAACTTATATATATATATATATATATATATATATATATATATATATATATATTGTTTTTAAGGATACAAAATTTAAATATTGCAATTTGGAAGGGAAGACTTTTATGATTCATGATTAAAAGCAAATTTGTATATATATAAATACATATAGATTCCTTTAATCTTCTCTCCAAAAATTATATCCGCCCAAGGTTATATGGTCTTTCTAAAACCCACAAAGCGATATCCCATTAAGGCCCATTATTTCCACGGTAGGGTGATCGCGACACAAGGTCTTAAAATGGATCTTTGACATTTTACAACCTGTTTTACAATATTATAGTAAATATTTTCTGAAAGATTCATTTTATTTTGCTGATTTTATTAAAAAATATAACATTGTCAATAGATTTATGTGCTCTTATGACACTAGTAATCTTTTTACTTATGTCCCTGTTTTGGAAACTATAGATAACTGTGCAGATTTTTTTTATATCGGGGCTGGATATCACCTCCTCCTATTCCTGAAAACATCTTTGTTGAACTTATGAAACTTTCTACGACATATGTGGAATTTAGTTTCAACAATATTATGTATCGGCAGAAAGATGGCGTGGCCATGGGGTCAGTACTTGGACCGACCATGGCGAATATTTTTGTGGGGTTCTATGAAGAGCGCTTATTATCTGAACCCATAAAACCATTAGTGTACTTCCAATATGTTGACGGCACATTCTGTTTATTCTATAAACAAACGGAAGCAAACACCTTTTTCTGCTTACTCACTGGAATGCATCCTGCGTTTAAGTACACCCATGAGGGAGAGTGCTACTCATCCATTGCTTTCGTAACAAAAACGCCATCTAGTTATCATACATCTATATACCGCAAATCAACATTTGCAGGTTTGTACACTCATTGAAATTCATTTTGCCCTAAAAAACGTAAGATAAATCTAATTTGGACCCTAACACATCGTGCCCTTATGAAACGTTACAAGTTAAAATTAGATGAGGAATTTGAAACAATTACGGATACTTTATCCAAAAGCGGGTACCCACTGGATGTGATTAGGTCAGTTATTCGAAAGAAATTGGCTGAATTCTCTCGAATTCAAGAGAATATAGTAGCCAAATGTCCAATTTATCTTCGTTTGCCTTGGTTAGGTACAGTAAGTGAGAAATTTGCCAAACAAATAAGTTCAGCAGTTCATGGATGTAATTTTGCTGCCAATGTGCGTGTTGTGTTCTCTACGAGAACTTTATTATCATCTTTTCGAAAAGACGTTCTACCCCCCCCCATAATAGTAACGTTATTTACAATTTTGAATGTGGTTGCGGTGCCAACTACTTGGATCGAACGACATTAAGATTACATGGAAGAATCCAAAAACATGTACCCAGTAAAATTAGGAATGGAACCTACTGGGCAACGGACGTTGTTACTAACACATACGGTTCCTCAATTACTGATCATTTACTTAAAAAAAACCGCTTGTGCAACGAACTTTAGCACGGACTCTTTTTCTATTCCTAGTCGTGCTCATTCACTATATCACCTTCAGTTCTTGGAGACTATTCACGTTCGACTTAGAAAATCTTCCCTTTGCTTGCAAAAGGAAATTCTCCTAGGTTTGAACGTGATTAGTCTCTAGGGTGTTCGACCATAATGCTGTTTTATTTAAATCGTTTTCCCCACTTTTTTTTCTCCACGTAAATTGAATAAAACGCAATTTTAATCGCTTTTTCATTCTTTGTTTTAAAAATTTCCCCAATAAAGCTTTGAGAAGCGAGGGTCGAAACCAGTCGGCTGGCTCCCCATTTCTCTTTCTTTCCTCTCCTGTTCCCCCTTCGCCCCCTTTTTGGAGAGAAGATTAAAGGAATATATATATATATATATATATATATATTTATGTATATACAAATTTACTTTTAATCATGAATCATAAAAGTATGGCTTTCCTAATTGCAATATATATATATATATATATATATATATATATATATATATATATATATATATATATCATATGACTACTGGATTTATTTCGCGCTCTAACTAAGACTTACACAGATTCCCTGTAATAATTATTATACAGGTTGTCCAGAAAGCCACTAAAGGATTTTAAACTCAAGTAAATTCTTTATTCTTGATGATATCTCATTTTTACGCAATCTGTTTAAGATATTTGGGATTCTAGATATGACCTTTAACTATATCCGATAGTAAGGCCCCAGTTTGCGGGCCTTGGGGTGTGTGGAGCCACCCTTTATTTGCCATTGCTCCCAGGCCCATTATGACCCAGAGTGTTGGTACCTGTTAGGGTCCCAATGATGGGCTTAATAGAAACCGACTTGTAAAAAAACAAAACAAATATATTCTATTAAAAGAAATTTCTGCAAAATTACTGGATTCGGTATTTAATAACCTGAAAAGTGTTGATATGCCGTAAAACAAAAACAATCAACCATTAAGATACTTGGAAATGTTTTAAAAAGAATGCAAAATTCAAACAATTTTAATTATAAAAAAAATAATGTCCTTTAAATGTTGCCTATTTTCATTCTTGCATATTTGTGCTCTTTCCAAAACATTATGCATGACAGATTGAAGCATCTCTTGATTGCGATTTAACGCCCTTATTTCGTTCCGCGAGCCAGCAGACCTCTAAACGTCAAACCACAAACCTACTAAGAATTAAAGTAAGACATCAGGAACGAAATAAATGATAATAAAAAGTGGATCTCGAGTTTACTTTCAAATGCCGTGTAATTCTCGCCTCCCTTATTTTATCCTTTAGTGCCCGCATTCAAGGAACGATGCTGCTGACAAAGAGGGAGGGCTTGCTGTTTTCTGAGTACGAATCTATTCTATCTGACACTTATTATTGGCAAATTTTTTTAAACCTTAAAATAGAATTTTTTTAAACTCCTTACATCAAATGGCTTCATACCTTGTTGGAGTGATTTCCACAAAAAAAAAAAAAAAAACTCAATCCAAAATTTATTTAACTTTACTTTAGATATAATCTCAACAGCCTCGTACATCTCGCTTCCCTGGTCCTTTTGTCCTCGCATTCCATGGACGATACTTTTGCTATCTGGGTCGAAATCTATTTACATAATCCAAATCGTTAGCGAACTTTTGACGTTAAAGTATTATTATTTAATTTCTTACATCGAATGACTATGTCTTGTGTCGATCGATTTCCATAAAAATATTTACATCCTTTTTCTTTACGTCCCTTTTCTTTACGTCCTTTTTCTTTACGTCCTTTTTCTTTACGTTCTCGTACACCAGTATTACTGTTATTATTCATCTCATTTACCATTCTTAGCACTTTTCAAAACATTCAAAGTGTAAACAACTAACAAATCAGCGAACCAAGCAAGACTATCAGAGATTTATTATTATTACATTGATTATTATAAGTTGGGCAAGGTAATATTCTTAAAGCTGTTATCACGGCTTTCTCGGGAGAATACAGCTGATAGCTCGTAGTTTATTGATTGTTTCACAGGAGGAAGTGTCTGGACAGTGTAACGGACAGAAAACAATCAAGTAAATTGAATTCGTGGCAAATAACCTCCATTGCCTAGACTTTGCACACTAATAAATAAAGGACATTTAGAGAAACGAGACGCCATGTTTAAGCGAAAGTCGGGGGGGATTACATTCTCTGGTCATGCTAACTGATAAAATTCTTTTTTTAATGCAATAAAACGTTATTTTTATTTCTTAACAGAAAGGTGTATAAAGAAAAAGTTTGAGAAAGTCAGGATTCGCCTAATCACTAATGTGCTGGCGTGCGCAAAATGTTCAGATATTCGATCAATCACTACTAACAACATTACGTAAAGCATGGGCGGAAGTATAGTATATTTAACAAGACATAAATGTAAAGTAATACAAAAATCCCAAATGCAAGTGAATCTATCATTTACGGCATAATCACTTCGATACACCGGTTCTCGTTAGATCACCAAAGTTAAGCAACGCTAACCCTGCTCAGCATCAGATAGGTGACCATTGGAAATACCGGAAGCTTTACGTAGGAGGGCATCGACACCTCCCTGCAAGAACTTCGAAAACCTAACATGTAATCTCCTTTAACCAAGCAAGATATACATGCAGCTGGGGATCGCTTTTACAAGGGAGGCAGGTTTAACTCTGCTGAGGTGAATGCTGATAGCTCTCAAATAGGCTATCAAGTGTACTTATCATTATATCGTCCTGCATAGCTTTTCAGATTTGAAACTTTTAAAAAAATATTTCCAATTCCAGAATTTGCATTATAGGATCCTAGACGATTTTTTTACATTCGGAGCTAACAGGGACCAAAGATGATTACCGCAACGGCAGAAGATGTTTAGTGACCTTAGTCTTGAAATGAACAAGCCTGTAGGTTGCAGGAAAACAGTCAGCAAGAAACATTCCAGTACTAGTATAAGAATCTGTATTCCAATGAAATATCAGAACAGCAGATTGATGGCAACGAATAGACGAACAGATTCTTATTCCAAGAAATAGAATGTTTTGGAACGCTCTTCTTGCTGACTGTTCTCCTGCAACGAGCCAAACGAGCTGGAACAAAGGACGCAGAGAATAAATAAGAAAATTCTGAAGAACACATTTAATTATAGTATTTGTAGAAAAAAGATTAAGACTAGCAACATCTTTTCTGTGAGAGAAGTGTTGCAGTGAAGAGCAAACTGTGCTAGACAATTCAATGACTTTTTTGCACTTTATCAAGAATAATCAAATAGGATAGAAATATTTGTAAAAAAAATGAAGAAACGACGACGTTGGGGCAAAAATGTTTGATACTTTGCAACATGTTTTAAAATAAAATAAAATAGAAACGGAACTAACCCTATGCGAGTTTACCCGGCTTTCTCCATAGGAGGAGGTTCAATAGGAGTATGAAATTTATAAACGGTCTTCAGTCGCATGTATATCCCCGTTAGGGGAGATGGCGACGTTGGGTTTTTGCAGCTATTGCAGGGATGTGTCGACGTCCTCTTACAAACAGCTCCTGAAATCACCAAATTGGTCACCCATCCGGTTTCTTAACTTCGGTGATCTAACGAGAAACGGTGTGTCAACGTGGTTATGTCGTATATAATAAAATAAAGACGACATTTAGAACATTTTTAGTAAACTGATCGATAATCAAATCATCCAATTTTAATGTCTTTGGTGCAAATTACTGAAGTAAATTTGTTTCGATTTGTCAGTTTACGACATGGAATAAATTAATTCTCGTTGGCTACATCACTTTATTGCAAACCTCCGAGACTGTGATAAAAATATTGATGTCGTAAAAAGTTGAAAATTTTAAAAGCTTAAAAAAATTATTCAGGTCGATGGAAGTTTTGTATTTCCTTTTATATTTGCTATATCGACTCCAGTTTAGACTGCTAACATATACCTTGCGCGTATTATTGAATACACAAATGATACCAATAAAATAAAAACATGTTTAATTATTTCATAATACTAGGCGTTTAGTAAAGCCATGAATATTTGGAAAAAGTCATTCGTAACGAAGAGAAAACCTACACCCTCTTCAAATAGATATATTTGTTTAATTTTCAATTATTTTTACAAACACCCTTAACATCTTTTAATTCAAGAAGCTCGCAAGGTTTGATATGAAGCCTAGTAGCTCATTAAATCAGCTTTGAATAATTTAAATATGGTCACATTTATTATGAGTATCTTTTAATTACGATAGTCATCACTGGAGTTAGGCAATAGCATATTCCTTTCATTATTTTTACTCTCAAGTGTGTATCAGTTGATATATTACATGCTTTTATATAGAATGATGTGGTTCTCGGTAGATTAACTGTGTCGTACTAGGTCGGATATATACTCGAGAGTCAAAACAATGAAAAGAATATTCTTTTGTCACAGTCATTTATTAGAAAAATAAAGTATAACGTTAAGATAAAAACAATAAGACGGGATGCAAGATGAGATATACCGTGAGAATTGATACATATGATGGATTGCATTTTATAATTATAGGGCAGCTTCTGTCGAGAATTTATTTACATATGACTTGAATACGACTACATTTTTATAAGTGTGACAGTCCCGTAGTAATGTGGTTTACAGGCGGAATTCATTGAATTGTGGTAGCAAGTCGCATTCTTGCAGTGGATTCCTAACAAGGAGGGACAAAAAATTGGAGCTCTATCGAGTACTTTTAATAGGAATAACGAAAGTACAAGGAGAACAATATTAGCAGCTCCTCCTCTGTGAGATAAAATTTATCCAGAAGAGAATCCAAGGTTTCGAAGTCGATTTGCTCCGCTGTCCTGGTATAAAAATAGTGATCACAACCCACGATTTCGCAGCATCAGTCTATATTTAAACGTATATGACTCTTATATACGTAAAAAGTTTCATAATGTATGAAGCGGCAGAACAATATTACCATTTCCCCAACGATCTTACCTCATGCTGAATATACGTATTCTATTTAAGAAACTGAATAAAAGTACATCCTTAAACATTCAAACAAGAGTAATTGATAATGACTTTAGCAAACGTATGTGTCTGAGTAATAGCACACATAAAATGCAAGTTTACCAACAACATTCAAGACATTTGAAACGCCCATTATTTGATAAATGGGTGTTAGTGCGAAATGTATTATAGTACAGGGTTGCACACATTAGATCATAAAGTAGAACTTATGATGAACCAAGTAATATTTATAAATAATATAAAATTGAAAATAAAAAAAATTGTTTTTTGTCTTCCTTCTTAACACACACATATGTTCATTTTTGGAATTGTGCTGACATCTATTACTAATCTATATACATATTACGCGCAATGATAAAAGAAAACTACACCAAATTATTAATTTTAAGTTTGCTATCATTAGTATTTTAGGCCAAATTGCCACAATAAATAATATGGAAAATATATTGTGTTCATGTATTTCCTGATGTGTGGTAACACAGAAACACCTAATAACTGTAGATATTAGACACATCATTACATAGAAAGATAATATCATCTGATCTAAATTATTAGGAAAACGTGATCATGAGTAAATACTCATCTTGTTAAATTATTACTCCTATACAATAAAGTTATCATAATGATATTGGCACAATCGTGTTACACATATAGATTCTCTTTAGCTCAACGAAGGTATCTGACGGCGAACGTGGCCAAACCAGATCGATAATATGAGGTGCTCTATCTTATCTTCCCTTAAGCTGATATACATGCCTTCGGGGAACGTTGTAAATGTGGGTATCCTCTGTGAAATCATCTTCCGGAGGAAATCAGCATAGCTTGAACTAAGCTAATGACACACCACATAAACTATTCTGGTCATGAAACTGTCAAGATCACTTCATGTTTATAGGCTGTCTGGAATAGCGGAATATTTGCTTCTCATATTATATTTATACAATTCTAACATTGGATTTTTTTATGTAAATCACCTGTCATCGATAACCACATCGGATCGAAAATGTTGATTTTTAATCTGAAAATAGTTTGGCATTTAGATTAACCATTTAACTGATATTCTACGCCACACATATTAAAATACATTGAGCTTTATATATAGAGTCCTAAGGTATTTGAACTTGTCGTACTCGATAATCATCTCCATAACAATCATGTCCAAAGGTTAATCGTTAAATCTGGCAAATATAAAAGCAAACTCAAGTGAACCTATTTCTCCTTAGCTATTCATCACTCTAACCTTTGTATGCAGCATCGATTTATCTCAACCAAGCACAGTTGGGCCATTTAACATGGCCGACTCAATAGCTTCCAGGACGCTACACTCTTTGCGTAGCTCAAGTGCAAATTCTTACAATCGATTCCCTTTAGACAATCTTCTATTTCTCAACCTCGACTTTTTCCTATTCAAATCTTCACGCATTTCAAATTCAGTACATTTTCGATTGTTCAACTAATTCATTCTCTGTGGTCGTTTCAAAGTCATTTCCGCCCTATTAGGACGATCGTTTCTTTGTATGCAAGATATTCTACAGATGTATTCCTCTGTGATGATATACATAATCCTCGTATATCATTTCTTCAAGAACTTAAGAAACTAACTTAACTCTAAAATTGATCTTTTATATTATAATGTACTTTCACGGTTTTAGAATAACGGTTTTTAATGTATTTACATTGCCGTGATACATGGCTTAGATGTATTTTATAGATTAGCTCGAGAGGTTTTATCTAGTTTGGTTATAAAATATTTAAAGAAAGATAAAAAAAATATATAAAAGCTAGTCGGACCCGTTTCACAACGTTGCTCGGGAGAATATGAAATAATGTTTTAGCTATAAAAAAAACTAAATATATTATCATTTGCATAAAAATAATAAAACAGATAATAACCCACTATAATTACAACTATCAAATTGGGAATATGCGTAAAACCATTTTTAAAAATTAAACTATAAATGATCTGTATAATAGAACGTACGTTATAACGATATTGTTGTAATATTTCATGTATTTTAAATATTATGATAAGTCTGCTTACAGCAATTCAAGTCTGCCGTACATCAGAGTAGAAGCGGTGTAATGAAAAAAAAATGTGTCGGTTAAGAAAATTATGCGGTGTAATTGGGAGAATGAAATAGTTTGATTAGGCGCGAGTAAAAGACTTTGCTATAACCTATGTGGGAAAATTGTAGTAATAGATTCGCGAAATACATTGTGGGGGGGTGTTGTATATGCCTATTGCGAAATATCTGAATAGGAAGTGTTTGTTTATTCTCCATATGTGTAATGTAGAAACAGATGTAATAGCAAAATTACTTTATTATATAGAAAAAAGTAATCAACAATTAAAATGAGATTTATCTCTATTTTATACAATGTGTCCAAAGAATACTGAAGCATCTTTCGCACAGAAAATATCTTGTCTTGAGTATGGCTATCCAAATAGTTCTTTCACGTTGTGAATTATAACACATACACTGTTTTCTTATCCACACACACACACACACACACACACACACACACACATATATATATATATATATATATATATATATATATATATATGTTTTTATTGATAGGTTACCACACTGTGTTTTTATATATATGGTAGGTTTTCGACAAAGCTTTAATTCCCGTGTCACAGGAAAACATTTACATCAAAATCTCCCTTACTTACAATTTCAGATAATGAACTTTTCATTTCTCCATCTCTGTACTAAAGAGACAGAACTTCAACTAACAGAGTTCTTTTCTGGGATTTCACTCCAGGGAACAAAATACAACGAGGCTACTTCCTAGACCACTGCAACATAGTCGTCCTTTAGTCGAATGTAAAATAATTCTTGTTGGACTCTCATACAAGACAATTAATTCCTTTTTAACGTCTGCCTATTTTATCCCTTGATCACCGTTCAACTGCAATTTTGTTCTTACATGTTACTCTTGGGTGATTCATGGACCTTTATACCTGGTGACCTATCAATAAAAAATCATTCACAACGTGAAAAAGTTATTTGGATAGCCATAGGACTTTAAAGTTTTTCAAGTAATTCAAATGTTCAATATTGAGTCTGGTGTACCAGAAATAGCACACGACAGGAATAAACAAAATATGACACAGACACATTCCTGGCCGGAATAAAATAAAATATGGTTCCTTGACACATTTGGCCAGAAAATTGATGCCCTGTAATTGATATGGAACACTGTAAAGGTAATCTGAAAAATTTATAGACGCGAATAAACTTGTTACTAAATCAGATGGCAGCCACGCTACAAAATAGGGCGTTGCTTTATTTACGACAAAGATAAAACCAAAGAATGTAGATTTGGAAGTAATACTTTAATATAATGTGCTCTGACGAGCACGTAACATCTGTGCCCTTTTAACATAAATACCCTCGAAAAATCCGAAAAGGTGGAAAATGACACTTTTTTAATCTAGTAGTCGCTCGATGCTGGAAAGTCTTTACTCTAATAGTTTTTTTCTTTAACAGCTAACTTAAATCTAATGTGAACAGACACTTCCCTTTTCCACTCTTTACATTTACTTTAGATATGTTTAAATGGAAATACGACTGATTTAGAATAATTAATAATAGATGTTTGATTCTTCAGAATTGCTATATATTCAGTTCAAATTTACATTAAGAGATTGTGTTGTTTAGTAGGCTTGAGTGATCGACCTCCATCAATTTCTACCTCCCCTAACAACGTCTTTCAAACATTTTTGTTCACCACAGTCGACCAATAAAAATATCATCATTGTTTTATACGTCAGTATTTGTCAACATTCGTTCAAGCACAGTAGTGAAATAACAACAACAAAAAAGAACCGTTCAAAAAGTAATGCCTCCTACTCTTTGTTCCGCCTAAATGGATCAGACGGGATTGTAAATTGCATTGTTATGATAACTAAGCTTATGCATTCATGACCTGAAAGTTTCATCTCTCTGTTGCAGTTATTTGCGGAGTAATACCTTAAGAAAGCAACACCTGTTATGGACGTGCGTCAGAAGCACTGATACGTCACTGCATTAAGCCATGCAGAAAAACATTGGACCGATCAACGCTTACCGGCTCCATTTTGCACATTTATGAAGTCGGTGCAGTTGATGTCAGCACTAATATAAGTCAATTTCAGGCGACAGAGATGTGAGTGATAAATTGCGTCTAGACTTTTACGACCGATGCTTTAAAAAGGCTGGCAACTGTGCATTAAGAAGAGTGATGACTGTGTAAAATTAAATTCTGGAGCAAAAGGGTCGCTCGATTTAATGATACCACTCCCGTCTTTGTAGCTTTTCAATGTTTTAGTTTTTTTGAGTAAAATCTAAAAGACTTTACTTTTGGAACGCCTCTGTATTTCAGACATATATTGAAGCATACATTATACCCCATCTAAGTAATAAAATCTGTCTTGCAGTTAAGCTATTACTAACTTGCCATACGCAATGAAAAACGCTTACTATAAGGTCGGTGCAAAAATAATATCGTATTTTGACGTTCAACTTCATGTCAGAAAAATTTTGTTTTTTGACTAAGCTAATACAAAGAATTATTATTAAAAGATTCGCAAATTCCGAGAATTTTAGTGTTATCATAGTTAGCCATGCTGGATTTTAATTCTAGTCATTGAAACTATGAAATCTTCTAAGCTGATTTATATTCGTACGTGTGTTAAAACTTTTTCACATTTCAAAAAGTAAGATCATCTAGTGAGCACATATGATAGTTTGTGATTAATTTGGTGGCACTAAAGTAACCTCTTTGATTTAGCTATTTTAAAATTAATTGCTCCCAAATCAAAATGTATCCTCTCGTCGACGAAAATAGAAGTCTTTAGTAAATATACATCCCAAAAAACACTTGTTTTAAAGCGGAAAAATATTGGTTTTATTATTTTTATGGAAGAACAAAAGTGATTTTTATAATGTTGACCCTGACAGGCATTTTATATTATAAAAGTAATTTTATTTTTGACATTAAATCATACAGGTTAATGTAGAAACGACTATGAAGATTTTTCTTCGGAGGTTCTACCAGTTCTTATAAAAGAGATTGATTATAAACCACACGTAAAAAGATTAAACCTTTTTGGCTAAGAACTAGTAATTAGATACATCTTGTGAATATGTGTGTCGTTTACCCACCTGTCAATATGTAGATACTCGGAACTAAACACGTTGTAGACTACGTTGCAACGGAGACTAAAACAAGGAATGGTGACTCGAACAAATTCCCAGTTTGCAAACCTTATTTGCTTAAGGAGTAGATAGGCTCTGCCTATCGCTGGCTTTCACATTCCTTCTTTGTCTATTAGCCTAGCACAGATGCACAATATCATCTGAGCCACCCTGTGCTTGGCCTTGTTTCCTCAGCAGGCTTCAGCTCTAGACCTATTTCTCATCACAGTACCTGAGGATAGTGTGACTAATGCCCGCAGTCCCTCTGGAAACGTAAACCACCTAGACGTATCAGATAACATCACATTTAAATCCCAACTTGAAGGTCAGGACCCATTGCTCACAACAACAAGGTACTAAAATAGGGCTGACTGGGAAGCCATTAGAGAACACATCCGAGATTCCCTACGAACTGATATCTTCTCTCTTACTGCTGAACCGTGTGCCAATGAGACAACTGAATGGTACAAAGCAGGAATTGAAGCAAATGTTCCCACACGGAGGTATTATAGCAAGCCCCGCTCATCCCCCATGGCTCACTACAGATTGTGCAGCTGCTATTGCACAAAGACTTTATGAATCCCACGGGGAGTACGCCATAAGTCAAATTAAATAGGCAAACATTCGTAGATGCTAGAAATCATTGTAAGAGTGAAATAGTAACAGCCAAAGGAAAGCATGCTGAAATAATCAGAGAACGCATATGATCGCAAAAGATACGAAGTCGCGATTTCTGGTAAAATCTATAATAATGTAGTGGATAAAATGCAATCAGTAATTCCTCCACTGAGCAACAGCTAGAAGATTGCATGCACGCTAATGGAGAAGGCGATACTGCTTGCCTGGCAATTCGCCTCCAACTCCACCTTAGAGCCAACAAATAACTCCCTCCAAAATTTCCCTATGCGAACTGAAGCCACATTAAATGATTTAAAAATTACCCATTCTCATGTCTGCGATATCATAAAAACTTAGACACCTCAAAGGCGTGTGGGCCTGATCTCACCCCTGCTATACTAATTAAGAAATGCTCAGCCGAGCTAGCCCCCATACTTTCCAAGCTTTACAATAAATGCCTTGCTGAATCTTGCTTCCCTAATAACTGGAAGATTGCCTCTATGGTACCAGTGTACAAGAATTCTGGTGAAAGAACATATACTCTCAATTATCGCCCCATTAAATGTTCAAGAAATCTATTAAAATAATAGTTTCAATTATCGATTATCGGTAATTATCGGAAGTATTCTAAGAAAAAAAAACTAAAATAAGATCACTCACAAACTTATACACTCAAGTTCTGTAAATTTTAAAGAAAATCTGTTGAGCCGTTTTGGAGTCTATAAGGAATTAACTTACACACAGACAAAACTGCATTTATATAATTGTAGAGATAACAACGTTAGAATGGTGATACTCTCGTTCACAAGATCGGTATTAAAATAGTGTTTTTGGAAAAACGGTGTATTTTATAAGAGAAATATAGTTAAATAGAACGTTATATGATAAGCGTTGATAACCTCCTTTATTTTTAAGTCATAATTATTTCCTCACGCTTTAAGCATCTTTAGTGACAGTTGCATGATCTACTCGAGCACAGAGTGATTAATTCATCAGTATGTGTCGCTAGAAACATCGCTGACAAAGCCATTCATCATCCATTTAATTTACAACAATTTTGATTTGACGTCGTTCGAGCAATAACATTTACAATGGAATTAATTCTTATTTATTCATTTTCGAGTACAACTCATTGCTGCAGTCTTGGAGCCTCGGTTGAATGTTATTTAGATTTCTTGAACATCTTCACGTGTACATACCTAAATTAACATTCGAACAATGACATTACGGTATTTCGGTATTCAACATTTCTCGTCTCATTATTTTTGATCGCCGTGTAGCACCAAGAAAAAATTGATTAATTGGTCGGGGAACAGTTTATCTGTTGAATTGGCTAAAGCAAAATTGTCCACAACCAACTAAAAAGGAACGTGTACTGTTACGGAATACTGATTAATACTTTGTTGTAAACTATTGTAACATATAGCCAGACACGTAAGCACATGATATATTTCTACTTGTCGTCACGTTTTGTTTCGTTATGATTTATCTCTCAATAATTATGAACCGTCTGAATTATTTTATATTACTCCCATACTCTGCCACACATACATACATAATTAATCGACAAGTCCTGACTATAATAACATACAGCTTTGTCATTGTAAACTAGTCACATACGGATGTTGAAAGTGTAGACGCTAAAAGGACGTAAATTCTGACTCTTTACAAGATAACATACAGAAACCAGTGTCGTCCTCGGCTATATCTGCTCAGAGAAGCAAGTATTCTAAACGTGCACCTCTTTATGTAAAATACCTCTAATTACTTCTAAATTAGATTATTCAACACATGCACTTACTATATATATATATATATATATATATATATATATATATATATATACTAGCATGGATATCCAGCGTTGCCTGAGTTGATATGAAGTTCCATTTGAAATACGCCTGCTATAATAATTATTTTCGTCATGGGTAACGTGGATACCCCCACAACAATTTCAAAAATAAAAGAACGGATAAAAACATGTAAATGTAATCGCCCCCTCCCCCTATAAATATCTGATACCCTCTCCACCAGATATTTCGGCAGAAGGGTTCACTGTCCTAAAAAAACTCACGATTTTGTGAAAAAAGAAAATAACGTTTATAAACATTAATGCGTGCATTAATTTTTTTGTTTTGGTAAATTTGTAGTAGCGGCATAAATTATTTGCTAGACAAAAAATATATAAAAACTATTTATTTTTATATAAAACACATTATTAGACCCAAAGGCTGAAATAAAACCAGAAAAAAATTTCATTTTTATTATTTTTTTATCACTTATATTTATTATTCGAGGCCGCTATATTGCTTTTAAAATTTGTCCTTTCTAAGGTTTGGCAGATTGGCTTTTTTAAGCTCTTTCATGAACTATGTTTTTGGCCGCCATATTATTTTTGTAATGAAAGAGCGTAAAAAGGCCAAATGTGGCCTTAAAATGCCAATCCGCCAAACCTAAAAAAGGCCAATTTTTAAACGTGTAAGGCGTGCACATTTAGTCTAATAAAAATGATAAAAAAAACATAAAAATTAACATTTTTTGTTTTATTTCAGCCGTTGGGGCTAATAATGTTTTATATAAAAATAAATAGTTTTTATAATTTTTTTTGTCTGTCAAATAATTTACGCAGCTAAACTACACATTTACCTTTATTTTTTGTAAGGGCACTATTTTCTTTGTAAATAAAGGGATTTTTAGATTTGTTTTTTTAGGGGGAGGGGCTTTTTGATTAGCTTTTTATTTGTCGTTTTATTTTTCTAATGTAATCTCCCCCCCTCCAAAAAATGAATTTGTCATATTTTGGGCTTTGTTTAGTTTATTAAATGGTTGGGTGAAAGTAGAGAATGATCTCATAAAAAATAATTAAATTGATCGTTATTTTATGTTTCAAATGTTATTCCTCCACCCCAGTTTTTCCCTTTCCCCTCAATCGCCAAACCTTAAAAAAATGATTTCGTTGAACGCTTTAGTGGCCAAAAAGTGGGTACGTTGAATCTATATAGAAAGTGTTATTTTTTTTCAAAATTTCTTCTCTGATAATATTTATAAAGGCTGTTTAAATGTATTAGGCTGAAAAAGTAGATCTCCATTTTTTTTGGGGGGGGGGTCGGGGTTAATCGCCACTGGGTTACGTCGTATAAAGTTACCTTATTAATTAGAAAATTAAGTTTGTAATCGATGAAATTAACGCGAAAAAAGAAAAAAAAGTGTAAATTGTGGAATTTAGAGGGGGTCAGTAGATTTTAAATTTTATTAGGTATTAAACGACGTTAAATTATCTGGTAAAAAGTTACCGATTTCTGTGTTGCTGTAAGGAATACAATTACACAAACAAATGAAATCTTTTCAGTTTTTTTCATAAGTGTTTCTTTTAATATTAAAAAAAAACAAAAAAACAAATAAAAGCCAAACATTTTTTCTATCTACACGGCATTATTTTTCCAGCTAGAAATTAAAAAAAAATAGAAAATTACCAAATGATATTTGGTAAACGTTTTTTTATGGATAGCATCTAGGGGCAGATAATTCCAAATAGTTTTTCAAAAGGTGGCCGTTGGAAATATTAATTTCAAAATAAATTAAATCAAATATATTATAATATATTATTGGTGTTTGAAATTTATTTAATAACAATTTTAAATAGAATACTAAAAATAATTCTCTCGCTAAAATATTTACTAGGATACCACTAATAAGTAAAATCAATTTTTCTTAAAGTCATATGCAAATAAGGTGATGTCTTAATTGTATATTTTTTCAAGTATAATACTATATATATATAGAAATAAATGAAAGATTAAAGTAAGACACGTTTTGTATATATTAATCAAATTGTGAACAAACAAAGGAACAAACAGACAGGAATACGAATTTGTATATATATATTTTATACAGAGGCGCCAAAAAGAAAGTCTGCACTTCTCATTTTTCGAAAATCACAAATTTAAGGTAAATCGAATGTAGGTTGTTTAAACAGTTACTTTCAAATTAGCTTAGGTTATTTGTGATTTTTGAAAAAAACTGACAAGTGTTTTTGTTACTACTATATATATATACAGATATATATACAGATATATATATATATATATATATATATATATATATATATATATATATATATATATATACATACATTCGTATTCCGCAGAAGTATCTGTTAATGTTGTTGTTTTGTTGTTATTTTTGCTTGTTAGGGGATATTAATTACTTTTCAATAAAATTGTAAATGTTTCTAGTATAAATAAAACACATGGCTCATGCTAGGATATCTTTTTATTAAATTGTTAAATGAAAGTACAAAAGATATATATATATATATATATATATATATATATATATATATATATATTTGTGGGTGTTTGTTGAAAATTGGCTAATGGAAATATAGCAAGAATACAAGCTTGTAAAAATAACGGCAAAAATATCATTAAAACTGGCCAAGATATTTCGGTCGATGATTTCGACCATACTCATTTAGTAAAAATGTATATATATACAAACACATACACACTAACACACATATATATATACATATATATATATACACACATATATGTATGAAAGTCTTGCAATTCTTATGAATTATGTACCTTATTTTATATTCTTATATTATTTCTACGTGTTACTATTGTTAACACCGGGCAATATCTAATGAGCTCCCAGAATCAACATAACATGATGGTACATTAGAACCAACAAACAACAACCTTGATCACGGTACTGGCTAAACATTTTGGACAAGGCTGTGAAAAAGTTACAAAACAAGCCTTCTAGTGAAATAGGCAAAAAGAGTCGCTAAACGCACAGTCAGAACGGACATTGCAAAAAAAAAAAAAAAAAAAAAAATCGGGAAGAATAGGTGAACCGACAACGTTCTGAGTATTTTCTGGATGAATTCACCTATGACAATATGGAGCGAGGAAGGGTCTATAGACTGGTTAATAAAGAATTGCTCCACTTTGATCAAGGCGAGATAATAAATGGTTGCTTAATATAAAAGCTTGATGACCAAGGTTTAGTATTGTGTTCTACAGATAGCTAGATCTAGCAAAAAAAAAAAAAACTTTAACCGTGGAAGTTTCATTTAATTTTAGGTAGTGAGTGAGAGAGAGAGAGCGAGAGAGAGAGAGAGAGAGAGAAAGAAAGAAAGAGAAAGCGGGAGGTGGCGAAAAGGAGAAATAGATAGATAGGTAGGTAGGTAGATAGATATATAGATAGATAGATAGATAGTGAATTATTGACCATATAATTTTTGTTTTAAACGTTTTAAAGGAGAGACTATAGATTAAAGCTATGCCAATGAAAATAACTGTAATGAAAATAACGAGAGAGCAGAGAAAGTCTCGCACATCTCGTCGGTAAGAAAGGTGGTGGTGGGAGAAAAAAGGTAATTGCCCACTACATCAATGTCGGTTTTATATCCTGCTAATGCAAGGAAGAGTGCTCTGAACAGCACTTATCTCCGAGACGTGGCAGTGATATTTCATTTTATGACTATTCTGCTTTTGTACAGGTAGAAGATATATGCGTATGCAATGGGGGATATGATTTAGTTGTTCAGTAAGACAAGAAATAGTACACTTTGTTATTTGTAAAACTAGACGACTATCTCTTTCAGACACAGTCTAATAAGGAATTTCTAATCGAATAGGTACTTCACTGTCTGCCAAGATGCAACTCTTACTACATCATCATAATGTTGCATCTATGTGCTTATTTTACAAGTACATTTATGGGATGAGTTCTGACGAACTCGCTGCACTAAAACCTTTCAACGAAATACGGATGATCAACACAACTAGCAGCAAAATTTCACCACTTCACTACAGAGATCCTTAAATACCTGGCGATTTTCTACTTCAATACATTTTTCTTTTAGTCGCTTGCTTTTGGAATTCCATTGTTGCTCCATGGTTCTCTGAGTGTACCAGTATGCTTTGTTAGAGGTGAATAAAGGTTTTTAAAAATCACATGCACTACAGATATAGTGCTAAATGATTATAAAGTGCAGTCATAGGATTGAAGGTCCAATCCTTACTAGATGAAATTACAATATAATAAAAATAAATTAAGGTCTATACACGGTGATAGACGAGGGAGTGAGAACAATCTACCTCCGTGGATTACACGAAGTGCCCAATTCAAAACCCCCTTATAGATTCACGAAATCGACATATATATTCTGGAGTTCGACCAGACGCACCTGGAGAAGGTCGAAGGAAACATCGACTGAAACGTTTAAAGCGTAATATCTGAGATGAGAAGAGTAATGCGAATAATCCAAGTAATATGAAAAATGAACTCCTGGTATTAATAAGTTGCGTATGTTTCTACTTGCCGTTTTTAGATATTGGACTAAGTTATACTGATTTATTTTTGAGAAAACATACTCAGTAGAGAGATCATGTGATGGTTGTATATGCATCCAGTGCAATAGAGCTGACACAACTAAGCACCGCCGTACCCCCACCACACAGCAGAAGCAACAATCTTTGCGACAGACTTAAAACTTATTAATGATAAATTCTTTGATCAGCACGTGCTTGGATTCCTATTAATGTATAGTCTTAGACGCACATGTTTGGAATTCTCTCTCATCCTTTTCAAAAGATAATTTAGGTTTCTTGCTGAGAGTGTATAATTTCTCTCGTCTCTCCGTGCAAGATTATTTCAAAGGAGAGTTGTAAATGATATGCACATATAGCGTATGAGATTCGATGCGTTTACCAATACCTGATGAAATAACAGAAAAATATATCAGCATAAATCTTCGTTATATCTTATGCTTAGTCTGCACATGCTATCACGTCTATTTATTCTTCGTGTTTAGAAACAGTCATTCGTATTAGCTTTGCGCGATTAGATGTTTTCCTTCCAGATATATTTATAGTAGTTCCAGATCGGGCTGTCAAAAGATATCGGCTTCCTGACGTAAATGCACCAAATATTGACGCTATAGCTTTTGTTGTTGTTATTTTTGCAAACCAATCATATTCTGAAAATATAAAGACAAAACCAACGATTTTTCCACTACAAATCAAATAAACTAAACACCATGAAGTAATATTAAAAGATATAAATAGCATGAAGAATGTTTTTTTCTCAAAAATGACTTAATAATAGAATAATAATAAAAAAACAAATAACATAGAAAAGAATTAATATGCTGTACCACAACCAAACAAAAACTATGAATAAATATTTGAAGATAGAATAAACTTGAAGCATACATTCTTATTCCAAAATTACTGGATTCTGCAATAAATAATACAAAAGTGGTTTATATGCCTTATCAAAAACAACGAAACAAAACGAAACGAAACAAACCGAAACGAAACGAAATATAATTGTTCAATCATCAGCGTGTGTTGCCTATCATTTATTTTGTTTTATTTCAGTGCATCAGTAAATACAGCTGTATTTATTGTAATTTATGTAAAATCATATTGCTCATTATCGATATAAACGCCTAAATTAAAGCGAATCGTATGTGACTGTGGCCTTCGTCCGTAAGCTGAAAAATGACGACATCGCTGTAGCAAGCAATAGTATGTGTAATAGTCAGACTGTTGATCATGAATCCAAATTATTTGACAAACAGCACTAGAAAAATTTAAAATTGAATTTAAAAGAGAAAAATAAGGAATACAGTTATTTGTACTAAAACTCGTTCAATATTAATAAAAGAATTAAAAAAAAAGAAAAAGTTGTGTATTTATACATTAAAACTAATTAAACATTTCGTTGTTTTATGAATTTTGAACTATGCTCATTATTAACATATGAATTAGATTTAAAAAAGAAGAAAAGTAAGGAACACGGTTCGATTTATGGTAAAACTGAACTTTATTCATTATAAATAAAAATATCCAGGTATAATTACGTATGCTTCAAGCATGTTGTAACACATGTTGCAAAGTATGAAATATGACTTAAGGAAATAAAAAAATTATCAAACAATTAACAGAAATAAAAAGATTAACATTTTATTTAAACGTATTTATTTTAACAGACGACCAAAAATATTTTTGAAAATGAAAACGAACAATATTCTTTGAAATCAGTACAATCGATATTTTTCATCAAAACCAACAAGAAATAATTTTAAAACGAGACCGAACATTAGTTTAAAAGAAAAAAACGAACGTTAAATTAGTTTAAAGAATAACAAACAATAAGTTAATAAATAAAATGCAAACAAATCTATATATGTAAATTCGCATTTTGTTTGTTTGTTTACAATTTAATCAATATATACAAAAGTTTAATATTTAATATATAGTATGATTCTTACAAAATATACAATTAAGAGGTCACCTGATTTGCGTATTACAGTAAAGAAAATCGATTTTATTAAATAGGTAATGTTTCTAGCGAGAGAATTGTCTTAAGTGTTCTATTAAAATATTTATGCAATCAACTTTAAATAACAATTATATTGATAATATATTTAATTTAATTTATTTGGAATTATTATTTCTGACATCGATGTTTTACAGAAAAGTAGAGTTATTACCCCTGTAAACTACAAAACATAAAAAAACTTTTCACCAAATAATTTAGTAAGTTTCTAGCATGAAAAAATTATTCCGTGTACGCAGAAAATGTTTTGCTGTTTTTAAAAAAAAAAATTCATACAAACAACAAAAAAGCACTTACGAACAAACTGAATGGATTTCATTTGTATTTTCAGCCAGTGAAAAGAATTCCATTATTTTCCTCAACTTCACTTAAAAGTCACGTACGCGCTAATGTTTATAAATATTATTTTTTTTCCAGCTGTGAAGTCCTCAGTCGTGGTGGTAAAGTAGGTAAAACATTTTGCAAATTATCTTTTCTCTTCTTTCGCTGCTAATTCACTACTATTATTATTAATAAAGAAGTGGTTTTGATTCATTTATTTTTATTTTATTTTTCGGGGTTGGGGTCCAACGCATGGGCAACAAAAAGGGCTAAAAAAATTGGAGAATAGTTTCTCCCCTTTCTAGCCCCTCTGCCGAAATATCTGGCGGAGAGAGTATCACGTGCTTCTTTCTTTTTTTTTTGAGCGATTACATTTACATGTTTTTATCTGTTGTTTTATTTTTGAAATTGTTGTGGGAGTATCAACGTTGCCACGATGAAAATGATTAATATCCTTAGTATGACAAGTGTGTTTAAAACGGAACCATGTCGACCCGGGCAGTGCTGGGTACCCATGCTAATAATGTTTCTATAAACAAGCAGTTACTAATGCAGAAATATTAAAACATTACAACAATTTATATATATATATATATTATTCCTTAATTGGAATTCATTTTTTGAGATGAGCATTATATGTTAATTTATTTTTATTTCGGACTATTAGTCTCATCTTTATTAGTTGTTTTTTTTATCTTTTTTTTATATATATACCAATCGGTACGGACCCGACAATGGAAGATCAGATAATAAATAAACGTGGATTTATAAGATCTAAAAATCCAACCTTGATCGCCCTTCGGGGCTCGTGGCGCAGTTGATAGAGACGTTGAATCTCTACGGTTCCAGATGAGCATTGTCTAAAGATAGCGGTTTCAATCTCACCCAAAGCGTGCCAGAGGTTAATTAGTCAAAATGTGATGAGTCGACAACAACTACGGATGGCAGTGATGGCTGAGAATGCAGTTAGGAGATTCGAAGTTCCTATCCGTCGCGGTTACCACCTGATGAAGGCCAGAGGAATAGTTGGCCGAAACGTTGTGAATAAACAAACGAATAATAAAAAAAAGATAAAAAAACAACTAATAAAGATGAGACTAATAGTCCGAAATAAAAATAAATTAACATTACAACAATTTGTTGTAGGATTTTATTAAAAATGTCAGTGTTCTTTCTTTCATTTTCATTACAAATATTGTCATTCCCTTTGCGAGGTTAATATTATTTAAACTCTTACGTGCCGTTTTTTTTACACTAACACACATACAGTTAAAGAAATATAAATGATAAACTTTAATAATAATAATAATAATAATAATACAATATTCCCTTTTTATTTGCATGTAACGGCTGACGAAAACACGCTGTCTTGGAAGCATTAAAAATTGTTCAGAATTTAAAAAAAATAAACAAAAAAATACTGATGGAAATCCACGTAATAAGTGGCACTGTGACATTTTCTGACAATTAATAAGAAGAGTGCTACAATTTGTTTATGTTTTTGAATTGTGAACCATTTTTGACAGGGTTTTCGTCAGCCATCTTGATTGATTGCTTGTTTATTTTAACAACTCGACACAAGTTCTTTTTCGAACCGGATAAAAGCTTTAGATTCCTTTAAAATGCACAAAACTTATTCATGTAGGTAAAAGAGTAACTGATCTTTCTTTTGATAACAATCATTTTTATATACTTGATCCTTTAATATGACAAAAAACATTTACTGCATAAAGAATAGCTCGGTTTCTGTACATCTTTAAGAATGCTGATATGAAAATGATACACAAGATGGCCAGAGCATATCTGATGCGACTTATTATTTTACTTTATTTTAAGTTTTTTTTAACATTGTATAAATGGTTCTTTTTTGCATATATTAGTGAATATGATATTCTTGTTATGTAAGGTAGTGAAAATAATCATTCAGAGTCCTCATATCGTTGTGGTCTGTAGTATGTTTGTTGTCCTAAATCTTCAGTAAGACATTCAAAACCAATGCAGATCACGATATCCAGTTACTTTTCCATTGGTGTCAAGAGTTAAGTGGTGAGGAGGGGTGCGGGGAGTCCATACATGGAGCTAAATATCTAAGTTCTCTGTTATAACTCCGGAGAAAACCGGAAGTAGACGTCAGAAATTGAAAGCTTTCATGATTTTATCATTTAACATTCAAACTCGGCTGATAGCATATATTAAGTTGGTAGAAAAGTAATTTCGTTCCCTGATCCCATTGTTGTTCAAGTCGTCTCCATCGATTTATTGTTTTGATACTTCATTGTAATACAGCTTTTCTTAGAATAGTTCACTTCCAAAAATTGCAGGCGTGTAGAACTTTCATCATTGTGATCGTATACCTGCTACTTGAAGCCTTAATCTTTTCGCACTCACTAACCGTTTTCTGACTGTTATTACCATCGTCAGATTAACCCAATATTACACATTCCTGATGATGTCATGATGAAAGACGAAAAACAACAAAATCCCGACATGCTTCGAAGAGACAAATCTTACTTTGAGATATTTATTAACATCTTTGATTTATACACAAAAACACATCATCAGAGATTGAAAAAAATAAACAACGGTATAACTGAACAAAAGCTCTCTGTTGCCTTTAACAATGTTTAAAGGAAAAATACTGTTTAAATATAAACGATATATATATATATATATTAATTATGTTTTTGTGTATTAAGATTTATATTAAAGCCATTTATTCTATTTATTTAAAAAGAAAATACAACTGTGTTATATATCGGTCGTGGAATTGAATTCCTCTTATAAAGGATCAAGCTAATTTGAATATTCTTGTAATTCATTTTCATTAATACCCCATTAGCTTTTTACACATTTCTTATGGCATAATCATCTGTAATATTTATTACGTGTAATAATAATCATGCAGATATTTTACATAATTTATATTTGCGTAAAACGGTCTCTTTCTCTCTCTCTCTCTCTCTCTCTCTCTATATATATATATATATATATATATATATATATATATACATATATACATTAATATATATATATATATTAATGTACGCGTATATATATATATTGTATAAAAGATTTTATCTACCTTAATATTCCGTCAGTTTTTGGTCTACAGACATGAAACTTAACACATCGGATATTCGAACCCATGTGAAATCTGATATATATGTATATATATATATATATATATATATATATATATATATATATAAATATTGCTGAGAAAATCATTTGTTTATTTAACGTTTTAAATCATTACTATATATTGGGTCCAATATCAAATAAAAATAAATACGAAATCTGCATTAATCAAAATATCATATTTAAGCTAATTTTGCAACCGGGCAGTGCCGAACGGTCTGCTAGTATATATATATATATATATATATATATATATATATATATATATATATATATATATATATATGGTTCATGTTTGAGTTTCTTTTCCATAATTTCGTTTTAATTCAATTGTCTGTAGAGTATACACGCTTTTAAGCAATCTACCAGCATGGTGTAATTCGATTTTCGAAATTGGTTTTGAACATTTTTTATTAAATAAATAGGACTTTTGTACCAAAGAGAAAGTTCGACATGAAATGGTTGGTTTGCATTTTATGTATTAATCGATACATTTCCATATCATTAGTTCAGTTTGCTATTTGTTATCTCTACATACAGATATCTATCTATCTATCTATCTATATATATATATATATTTGTAGTATATGTGTGCGTATAAAGATGCACACTAAGTTACACACACACACGCGCACACACACACACACACACACACACACACACACATATATATATATATATATATATATATATATATATATATATATATATATATATATATATACAGGCAGCAAAAAGAATGTCTGCAAAGTTAAGCTAAATTTTATGTAACTGTTAAAACAAACTATACCTCATTTGATTGGCCTTTTATTTTTCTATAAGTCTCCTGTTCATATTTGACAATTAATTTAAATATTCTAGTGTTCACGTCAATTTAAAAAAAAAGAAAGTCCACACAATGGAAAATTCTTCTTTAAATGTTACTTTAGGACATTAATGCAACACAAATAAAACAGGAACACAATGAACTTGTTAATATTTAGTAGCATAGACCTTCTGCAATTTGACAATCTTTTGGGAATTCCTTGAATTAGACTGCAGGAATATTCCAGGGAAAAGCATCCCACTTTTCTTTATTTTTTGACCAGAGTTCTTCTAAATTTTAAATTTTATCATAGCGTAGCTGTTGCTTTATGTAATTCCATACGTTTTCGATATGATTGAGGTCTGGAGATTGTGAAGGCTAATCCAAACACGGAATATCATGCTTTTCTTCTTGACATTGCCAGCTGTGTGAATGGGGGAATTATCCTGCATGAAGATGGGATTATCATCCGAATTCCGACAATTAGTACTAATAATGCCCCGCACCAAAACTGAACCTCCACCACCTTGCAGTGTTGAAACTGAGTGTCTAGGATTAAATTCTTTGTCTTTCCTTCGACGGATGTACTGCCTACCATCACTACCTAACCTATAGAACTTGCTTTCGTTGCTAAAAAGCATTTTTGACCAATATGAAGACTCATGATCTTCATTGCATCTGACACAAAAATCATTGGTTTGCGTCTTGCAATATATCCTCGCAAATTAAATTTCTTAACTCTGTTCTTGACAGTAGAAAGAGAGTACTTTTTAACAAGATTGCACTGTTGTTGGGTTTGAGGAGCCGTTTAAAATCTGTTTCTTAGGCGGCGGATCTTGATAACATTTTCTCCCCTGTTAGAAATAACCCTCACGAACGCGGTCAGTGTTTTGTTGCTTTTGCACAGTCTTTCGTACATTTTTCTCATCTCATCATTTCAATCTGCGGCCGATTTCTCGACTGGATAAATCAGAAAGGTGGAGATTAATGAGCTCCTGGCGATCACTAAGAGAAAGTCGTTGGATATGGACTAAATGTTATATTGTATAACCTGGAACAACAATTACGATTAGAGATGCTTTGTTGCCTGTTGGTCGATATTTTAAACTGATTTAGAGGCTATAATTTAAGCTGGATTTAAGCGAATTTGTTGCTGCTCACTTTCTTTTTGCCTCCTGACTTTGAAGTTATTTTTTTTTAAATTGATGTGAACACTACAATATTTCAATTAAAAGTCAAATATGAACAGGTAAATTATAGAGGAACAAAAGGCGAATCTAATGAGTTATAGGTTGTTTAAATATTTACATAAAATTTTGCTTAAATTTGGAGTTTACATTAAATTTTGCTTAAAATTGGAGTTGTGCGGATTTTTTTTTTGCCGGCACTGTATATATATATATATATATATATATATATATATATATATATATATATATATATATATATATATATATATATATATATTTAATTAGTGTCGTCCCTGTAAGAAATAAAAATTCTTAGTATTCAGTACTGTCTGGGCAATTGCAAAAGTCAGTCAGCAGGCCTTGTGTGCAAGATCGTGACTTTCAGTAACTTTATAATTCTAAGATCGTCTGTATTTAACGGTCTTCATTAATGTTAAAATTTTCTTTTAATTCCCTAGCGGGGAACGGTGACCCTTGTGTGTACTTCTTTGCTAAAGAAGTCAAGGGTGTACTCATTCAATCTCTCTCCAGTGGTTGGAAATCGTCGTATACGTTACGTCTAATTAAGAAGCAAGTTCTTGAACAGTTGTGCGTGCATTAGCCTCGACTAAAACTCTTAATTGATCGTGGTCAAAATCTGATGGCACTAACTACGTTTATCAACTTAAACACTCTCGTTGCTGCTACGAAATATCTTAAACCAATATTGTTCTGTGTGTTCAGCAGTGGTTTCTGGACCAAACGCTTCGTTCATATCGCGAGCTGTTTCAGCATCTTTTCGACTTAGCTTGAATTGAAATAAGAAAATTGTGCTTATTTGCTTTGTGTTAAACTGCAAAACAAAACAATTGTTTTAAAACGATTATAATTTAAACAATTAGAAATAGTAAATAACGCTCTTTAAAATGACGCATAGAGTAAAGGAATTATAACAAAAAATTATTTGAAAATACATTATTTGAAATCCAAATTAAACATTCTGCAAGAACATTATACTCAACCTAACATAAACCTCCTTCTTTCTCTCTCTGTCTCTCTCTGTATATATATATATATATATATATATATATATATATATATATATATATATATATATATATATATATATATATATTGTACTTATGAAAAAAGTTTTTTAATTTTTTTTCATAATATGATTATTTTGTATTCCTCACGTCACCAATTAAAAACGAATAAAGAAAAGTTATAAGCTTTTATACTTTTCGCATTCTTTTTTATTCGTATATATATATATATATATATATATATATATATATATATATATATATATATATATATATATATATATATATATATATATTTTCCTCGCACGAAAGTCCAGGTTACAAAAGAGTTTTTTATTCTCACGCCGTCTATTTAACTAATAGGCACGTTTCCACTTGCAAGTATATAATTGGCCAATCTTTAATTTCTTTCATTTTGCGATATTTTAATTTTTTATTCCTGTTTTTCTCGTTATCTACTGAAGATTTGTTAATGAAATTTACAAAACATTTTTACTTATTTTCATTTCAAACACTTTTCTATTAGAGAAGATTAAAATTATTGCCTTTGTAAAGTGTTATTCTGAACGTTTCTGTTTATAAATTTAAAATATTTTTTGTTTTTACATATTACATACAATGATGTAATTAAATAGTCGTAGTCGAAGAATGAATACATTTTTTGTGTGTGCTAATTAATTTTAGTGTTTTCAATAACGCACGAGATGTCCTGAATTTTTTTTTTTTGGTCACCCTCACTTTACAGATATTTTTCTTCTGGGGGGGGGGGGTAAGAAACTTAGTTTTGGTTGTAATCTCGAGGCCTCCTTTATTTTATATAGTGCTCTCAGTAGCATTATGAATCCCTGAGGCGTATTTATTATTTGAAGAGCTAACTTAAAAAAATAATTTCTTTTGTAGGTGGTGGTTTCACGCTGTTTGTATTAGTTATCTGGACGTCTCCCTATTTATATTTAGTGCGTTCAGACGCGGTATAAAAGCTTTCTAAGTTTTAATTTTTTACTTTATAATGTTTATCATCTAGGTGTTAAAATTTGTTTTATTAGTACTCTTACAGTCCCTTACTTATACTATATGTTTTAGTAGGACTCTTTGTTTCGTGTGTGTGCACACCCACACTTATTTTCTATGATAGTGGCTTGATTAAAAGTTGCTTTTAGTAGTGCTCTGAAGATCTCTGTACTTTTATTTTGTGCTCTCAGTAGTTCTAGACGATTTATGTGCGTTGTGCTTTCAGTGATCATTTAAAAGAATTCACCTCTAGCAGGGGTTACAAACTTGATTTTGGTAGTGCTTTCAGTACTGCTTTTATTTAGGACTTTAAGTCACGCTCTTCAGGTTTCCTGAGTTTTTAATTATTATACTGCTAACCTAGGAAATTGTTTTCATTTTATTCATTGTATTTTTATTGTGTATTGTGCGCAAACTTGGTTGTTAAAACAAATGAATTCCGAGAGAATAATAAATTAAGAAATAGGTTTTAACTGAAATAAGCTATGCACACTTGTTTTTAAAAATACTGCTTAGTTATTTATGGTTCAATGCAATAATCCGAAACAAACTCCAGAACAATAAATTATTGATATCTTAGAACACTCGGTAGATATGCTACATAAAGTGGTGCCCAATTCTATAGATGTAACAGTTGTGTAAATAATGCACTAGGTCACGTGGAACGTAGATGGCGCTGAATAAAACTGTAGTCAATGATACAAATACGGCTCGTATGTGTAATGATATAATCTTACTCCTATTACGTCTTGTTAAATTGAACAGCAATTAATGATCGAGAGCTGAAAGATAGAGTTTAAAATATAAATATAAATGAGAATGAAAATAAGGATAAGCAATGGAAAGACCGAAGTGTAGATTTAATAAGTTTTTGTACATTTTTAAGTTTTATATCTGATTTACGTCATTTTTTATTAGAAAATATTTAGTTTTTCACCGAATAAGACAAGAAAATCATTTAAACTTTTTGCAGACATTAAACGAATATTCAAATTTTAAGATCTAAATTAAAAAGAAAATTAAGTAAAATACAATCTTAAAAAATGACATACGAGTCTGAAAATATTTCCTTCATAAAAATGGTTAAACAAAATAGTCTTTAGACATGAAAAAGTAACATACAAGATTAAATTTGTAATTCATCAATTTTTAAAGTGCGCTTTTATAAATTTTACAAAGAAACATGGAAGCAATTAATTTAAATTGCATCTAAAATTTTGTTTTTGGTATTTATATTTCGTTCTACATTTTACAAATATTAGTGGAAGAATTATGTATCTATATAATTAATTACTAAAATCCAAAAAGTATTGATATTTTAATATTATATTCGAATTTGAATATTACTTTTATCTAACAATGGTTTTCCTATGAATTTAAACATGCTTTCCACCGACGCTATGATTGTATCCGACTTTAAACGTTGCTTCAATAACATCTTAAGATGTGCCAAGATTTTATACGTACAACATGAGAAGTAAAAGAAAGAAAAAATGAGTTATCCTAAGGAGGATTCTCTTATGACTCAAAACATTTAAATTCTCATAAATAAATGTATTTATGGATTAAAAAATAATGCTACAGTTATTTGGTCTTCTACACAATTTGTTTTCTTAAATTTATATTTCAATTAGAAAAGTGCTTATATATGACAGTGGATTTACTATTAATTTATATATATATATATATAAATTTATAAAAAATCAACTATTAAATCATATATATATATTTTATATTATACATATCTCTCTATATATAATAGGTGGATATAGTTTGCTTGAAACATATATATATACAAATTAATAGAAAATCGACTATTAAATATGATATAAATATTATATATATATATATATATATATAAAAATTATAACACGGAAATTACATAATTGTCGATGCAATAATTTATTTCAACCTTATGGTATTTTCAAGCATCTAAATCAGACAATTACATTTTTGATACTGAAAAAGAAAAGAAAAATCGTGCTTCGACCCTCAAAAAACCAAAGGTGGTGGTAGTAGCAATCCACTTAATACATTTATAGAGAGGGTGGTAGGGATTTAAAAAAATAAAAATTAAAAATTAAAAATAACAAATAAAAAAATTAGATTAGACACTTATAAGCGGCAGCTCGATGTAACCATAGATACACACACACACACACACTCACACACACACACACGCAACACATACACATACACACACACACGCCTCTAAGATGTACGTTCTGCTTTATGCGTGCATGAGAATAATTTTGTTGTACGGAGGGAATAAAAGTATATATTAACCGAAACTAGATACGTCCTATCGAATTGGGGGCGATCAATATTACATTTTCCCACTTCTTAATCAATTAAGAATTGAAATATTAATTACAACGACCGCTATAATCACCAATAAAATTATTTACATGAAAATATATAAAATATTAAATATATAGACTCAATTTTTAAATTCATAGTATTATATCACATATAAAATATTTAAATGAATTATAAGATAATATCAATTTTTACATAATAACATACAGATAGTTTTAAAACTTTATATATAATATTCTTTTTATTTTTATTTTCTTATTTTTATTTATTTATTTTTTTAGTTATATTTTTTATTAATTTATTTATCTTTTAATAGACCTACTTTCCATGACTCAATCACTGTATCCTCTTCTTTTCTTCCTCTTTTTTTTCTTCTTTTTTCCATTACGCGCTGTTCTATTTCTTTCACTATATATCCGTATACTTTCGCCCCCCCTTCCTAGGTTAGTAAACGCGTGTCTAGGCATTTACATGTCAGAACGTACATCTTAGAGGCGTGTGTGTGTGTATGTGTATGTGTTGCGTGTGTGTGTGTGTGAGTGTGTGTGTGTGTGTGTATCTATGGTTACATCGAGCTGCCGCTTATAAGTGTCTAATCTAATTTTTTTATTTGTTATTTTTAATTTTTAATTTTTATTTTTTTAAATCCCTACCACCCTCTCTATAAATGTATTAAGTGGATTGCTACTACCACCACCTTTGGTTTTTTGAGGGTCGAAGCACGATTTTTCTTTTCTTTTTCAGTATCAAAAATGTAATTGTCTGATTTAGATGCTTGAAAATACCATAAGGTTGAAATAAATTATTGCATCGACAATTATGTAATTTCCGTGTTATAATTTTTATCTTATTGCTCTGTTTACCACATTGAGCTCTCATACCCGGATTTCCTCTGGATTTATTCCATTATAACACTATATATATATATATATATATATATATATATATATATATATATATATATATATAAGAAGTGAATATAGCTTGCTTTAAACATTGTATAGTATGTAGTTAAATGTGATGATTAGAAGGCAGTAAAATGCGGAGGTAACAGAAAGACACAAACCGAAGCAGATGACTAGTTTTATTAATACAAATTAAAAATTCATGCGTATATATTTATATATTTAATACAGATATTTTATTTATATTTGTACCGTGATTACTTGTATCAGCTGGTCTAATGGGAGGTCAGTTTTCTATGATATTTTGAGAAAAATGTCTTCAGTTGGTTCAAACGCGCTGAAGCGTTTTATGTAGCCTGAAACGTTTTATGTAGTATTTCATATCATTTAAAATTATTAGATATTTTAAAGTGGGGAACTTTTGTAAATTCAGCATTATTTATATTTATTTGTACCTGCACTTATAAATGATTTGTATTTAGGGCCTTCCACACACACACACACACACACACACACACACACACACACACACACACACACACACACACACACACACACACACACATACATACATATATATACATATAAATAAATAAATAAATATATATATATGTCGAAGGCGGTACAGTAAGGACTTTGACTTTGCATCACGCAACTTATGGCATATGTTTCTCCACAGAATTTTAAAACGGTCTTGAACATTTTTACTTTTTAAAATTCTTTTTGCCTGATGAGATCAAATATGATTGAAACTGACTGCACATCGTAGCAAGATATAATAATAAAAAATATAATTTGCTCTCTTTCATTGACAACTATCAACGAAGCTTTTTGAAATTCAATTATTATTATTTGTGGATATCTTTCTACCTGGAATATATATATATATATATATATATATATATATATATATATATATATATATATATTCCTATGAATTCGTTTTTCTTTTGTGTGTATTGATATTCATATTAACACTCTCTTTTCTATTTATTTAAAAAGAAAATACAATTTTCTCATATATGGGTTTTGGAATTTCATTCACTAGCAAAAGATCTAGCTAATTTGCATATTCTTTTAAACATTCATTTTAATTAATTCCCTATTAGTTGCTTCCGTTGTCTAATGGGATAATCATCTTTAGTAAACTATTACGTGTAATTATATTCATGCAGATATTCTATATGATTTATACTTGCATGATATTTGAGTACAAAGTTTATAGTAAACACAAAATTGTTTCCATATATATTTATGTATGCGTATATATTATTGTTTAAAAAATTTTGCCTATCAAACTCCTCGTAAAGTTTGCGGTCCATAGACATAAAACTTCATATATAAGGTATTTGAGTCTATGCAAAACTTTATATTTGGGTTTTAGCCCGGAAAAAATCGGTACAAAAGTGTGAAAATGAAAAAAAAATGAAATTTACCAGGTGAATGTTTTGGTTTCGATTCTCGGTGGTGGCGCATGGGTCTTTTTTTATACTTTTTAAATCATTACTATATTTTGTATCCAATCTATCTATCTATATATCTATAAAACTGAAAATGTCTGTCTGTCTTTTCTCTATCGTAATTCAGGAAGACTATTATACAAAAAGGCATTACTTTACAAATTCACACTTTTTAATAAATACATATACACATAACCTTATGAATAGTACACAGGGCCGGAGCAAAGGCGGGCGGAACTGATATATATATATATATATATATATATATATATATAATTCAGAATAAAATTATCTAACAATAAACTGATATGGAAACCTGTGATTATAAATTTTACAATATATTATTTTCAGTATTATTCTATAAGTACTATCCTACCCAAATAAAAATTGCTCGATAGACAAGATAGAGCAAATAAATAAAATTTTAGTCATTCAATAAATTTACGAATATATGACGTGAAATATTTAAATTTCAAATGAAAAGATTTTTTATTATTCTCTGTATAAGACAAAGAATACATTTGAAATATTATAACCCCTGATCCTATATGATTTCCACACTGCTATCAAAGACATTCACTTCGGATTTTACCATGCAATTTGGATGTGAAGTTTTATATCCTTTTCATTAACTTCCCTTAATCTATAACATTTAAATACTTAAACAACTTTTAATTGTGATTTTCCATGCCTAACTGACTTTAGCAAATAAGGTGTTAACCGTTATAACTATTTGCTAATATTTTCTCCTCTGATGAGATGGTAGACATTGACATCCTATAGGATAAGGAGTTATGATATTTCAAATGTATTCTTTGTCTTACATAGAGTAAATCTTTTGATTTGAAATTTAAACATTTCACATTTTCACATAATTTTTTCATTTATTGAATGACTAAAATTTGATATATATATATATATATATATATATATATATATATATATTGGTAACCAATGCGATTAGTCTCTCTGTTATTCTTTTACTCTAGGTATAACATAGCGTTTTTATTTAAGATATAAATAGTTCTCCCATTTATTTTGTTCTTTTGTTACCCTTATGTTAAACATTCCTCCACATAGCTATTGTTCAGTGAAGGCGAATGTGGTCAGTTGACTCTTTTTGCACATTTTATATTTAATAATGAATATAAAAAGATTCATGTCTTTCATTCATAATTTCTAATATATATATATATATGTATATATATATATATATATATATATATATATATATATATATATATATATATATATATATAAAGATATATATTGTTTGTCCAGGATGTGAGATGATATAATTATTTTTGCAGTTCAAAATATTGATGCCCACACGAGCAAAGCAAGTAAACAAACCGGAATTGATATTAATTATAACATAGTGGATGGCTTAAAAAATACGTCCAAAGTTTTAGAAATGCAATTTATACTGCCACCTTAAGCTAAACGCAATTCAATCAGAAAATATTAATCTTCGAGGTTTCTTTTTGAAAAGTTTATTAATATTTTAATATTAATATTTTTAATTGCTTATGAATTAAATTTTTTCTTTCATTTTTTATTTATTTATATTTTTTTAGTTGTTGTCGTCAGATTGTTGTAATGTGTTATTGTTAATCAATTTGCTTTTTAATTATCTTTGCGACACGATAAAATGTTACCTCAGACGAGCTACAGCGTTTCAAATTATGTGTGGAATAATATTAGATTCTTAAAGTTCTCTACTTTCCAATCATATTCGCCACAATATTGTTAAATGTGGTTTTTTGATAGTGCTGTGTTAGAAAAAACATTTATCAAGCGTTTTTTTTTTATGTTTTTTAATTATAAAATACATTATTTCAGACATGCGAACACACATATACTTCGCATGCCCAAACCCTATGATTACTTCATTTAATCACATAAATTAATATACGAAATATAATTTCATGCGTAAAATTTTACTTAAACAGTGTTCAATACATAGGTAGAGCTAGGCAGTAAGTTATAAAAATATATATGGCGATTACGCTACACAGAATATTCCGCGTTTCATTCTCGTGAGAATTCGTCAGAGATTTGCTTTGTACATTAGCAGCAATGTGTTATTCATTGATGCATGAAATAATATATATGTATTTTTTTTTTTTTTTTTTTTTTTACACAGTGATCACCACTTATCAAGGCCCGGAAGCCACTCAGGGATAAGGGTTATTGCAAGTACATCACGTTAGTGAGGAGATTTTATGAAGTGTTTAATTAGGAGGGCGGTTCATTAGGAATTTGTTAACATTAGACTTGAAGACATCCAAGTTGTAGTCCGGAGGGAAGCAGGCAGACGGAACAGAGTTCCACAGGCGTGCAGTTCTAAGAAAGAAGCTTTGCTCATGAAATCCGCGTTTTGATTTAGGCACAGATATAGAGTGGGGGAAATTTTTCACAGTGGATTCAGCTAGACGGGTGTTTTTCGTGAAAGTTTGGCGAGGGGGGACCAGGGATTGGAGTTCAGACGAGCACCTGCCATGAAAATAACGATAAAACAAGGATAGGCTCGCAACGTCTCTTCTGTGGGAGAGGGGTTGCAGGGTAGAGAAAAGGGCATCCCCCACTAAACCACGAAGTCTATTTTGTACTCTGTCAAGGCATGATAGGCTGTTTTTAGCAGCTCCTGCCCAGATATGGCAACAGTATTCCATCCTTGGCCGTACTTGGCTTTTATATAGATAGAGAATTGCATCAGTAGTGAGATATCTTCTGGAGCGGTAGAAGGATCCCACCATCTTTCCTGCGACCTTGGCAACAGACTTGATGTACGTGTTCCATTTCAGATCAGGAGTAAAGGTCAAACCCAGAAGCTTGTCAAAACACGGGGCCTCACCCAGACGAGAGCCATCCATCACAATTGATGCCAGCTGGGGATCAGAGCGTTGATGATGTAAGGATAGGAGTTTGGTTTTAGATGCATTTAAGGTAACCAGCCACATCTTCCCCCACTGAACCACGCGCTCGAGATCAGAGGAGAGAGAATCCGAGAGAACTTCGTCAATTTACAGCCTTTGATGTGTTGCCGTAGATGGTCGTGTCATCAGCATAGATGTCAACGAATGATTTAAGTATGTGTTTAGGGAGGTCATTGATGTAGATCAGGAAGAGAGTTGGGCCGAGGATTGACCCCTGAGGGACTCCAGCATTTATATTGCAGGCCTCCGATTTTTGTCCATCTACCACTACTCTTATGAGCCTATCGGAGAGAAATGATTTAATGATTGAGAAAACATTTCCAGTTATACCGTAGCTGGAAATCTTGTGAAGTAGACCCTTTATGCCATACTTTGTCAAAGGCCTTTGATATGTCAAGAGCAATTGCCCTAGAAAGGAAGCCTTTGTCAAGAGATTCACTAATCCTGTGGGATATAACCGTCAGCACATCTGCGGTAGATCTTGCAGAGCGGAAACCATATTGTGTGTCACTAAGAAGGTTGTTTCTGCTGAGGTGGTTGACTATTTCTCTATTTAATATTGATTCCAGTAACTTACTCATAACACAGAGAAGACTTATTGGTCTGTATTGAGAGGGAGATGACTTATCACCTGAATTCTTAAATACAGGGCAAACTGATGAGGTCTTCCAGGGGGTCGGAAAGCACTTCTCCTTAAGGCAGCGCTTAAATAGTTTCATAAGTATGGGAGCAAGTTCTGGTTGAAGCTTTTTTAACACTATAATTGGGATGCCATCAGGGCCAGTTGCTTTACTGGAATCTAGGTTTTTTATTAGCTTGGCGACCTCATGCACGGATATTTGTATGTTACCTAGCTTGTTCTGTGTTATAGGAGGAAATATGGGGAGTTGATGGCCTTCGTCGCATAGGGTAGAATTAGCTGCAAAGTTCTTTGCAAATAGTTTGGCCTTGTCTGACGCTGACGAGATAACCTCTGGTCCATTGATAATGGTTGGGATAGAACGCACACTTCTGTTCAGGATCCTATTTGTTATTTGCCAAAACTGGTGGGAACCAAGCCGCTGATCAGCTACCTTGGATTTAACAGACTGGGCATATAGCTCTCTTGCATTTTTTATTACTCTTTTACAGTGGTTGCTGGCAGTCCTGAAAGCAGCTTTAGTCTCAGTGCATCTATTACGTTGGTAGTTATGGAAAAAGTGATTTCTGTGCGCGATAGCAGCAGCACATTCTGGGGAGAACCATGGCTGGCTGTTAGGTTTTTGTTGGAATTTTTTAGATGGTATGAATTGGTCTATGCCTACAATTAACCATTCGGTCAGATCTGATACTATAGAGGACACTTCCTTTTTAAACATGGAGTGCAGAGGTAAATCAGATATGAATGTACGGAAGCTATCCCAGTCAGCCATAGAGTATCGGTATACAGTACGGTGGAGGGGTACGTCTGATGGCTTCTTACATTTTGTTTTTATCTTAACTGATACGACGGAGTGGTCGGAGGATCCTAAAGGAGAATGAACGGTACATGAACATAGCTCAGGGGAAGTTGAAAGAAAAAGGTCTAAGAGGCTTGCATATTGATTGGGTGTATCGGGCACACGGGTGGGTTCGCGAACAATCTGAGTGAGGTCATAAGCAATGGCAAAATCATGACAAAACCTCCCCTCATCATCTGTCTTATTTGAATGGGTCAGCCATTCCACGTTATGGACGTTGAAGTCACCACAGATGTGGATGTTAGCCGAGGGATGTGAAGACAGTATGTGGTCTATTTTCTCAGATATGCTCTTAAAGATAGTAACTCCGCTGTTGTGGGGCCTATAGAGGGCAAATATAAATGCAGTGGTGTTAGCAAGTTCAACCCTGAAGCACATATAGGGTAAATTAGGATCTTCTCTAGAGATATCCCTGCCACATGGGAAGCCATCCTTAATGTAGGCACATATTCCATGCCCATGGCGATCTTGGGAGTCAGATTTAGCTGTTAAATTGGAGTATCCATTAATTATGAACTCATCTAGGGAAGTGGTCGGCCCTATTCCAGTTTCACATAGAAATAATATGTCCGGTTTCGTCTCCTGTAATTGGGTTTCAACCTCTGGAAGGTTGGAACGTAGACCCCTGATATTGGAGAAGGAGACCTGGTAGTAGGGGTCTACGCTGGAAGATGGGGTTCTAGGTTTAATCGAGTTTTTATTCTGGAGATATTTCATGTTGAGGTTTGGGGATTTGTGGAATAGGTCGGCATACTTGGTTAGAGCAGTACAGAGAGGGAAAGTAAGAGAGAAAAAGACAAGGAAAAATTTTTTTTTTTTGTAGCACACGAAAAGGTAAAGCCGTAACAATTACCCACTAGTATGGCATCGAGAGGCCCCACCAGAGACTACTGCATGGTCCAGATCCACTCACCAAATGGCAATACAGCAGTCCCAGTACTTTGCGCCTGCTGATAGGACAGCCTCCTTAGTGGTTAATCCAAGGTTCGGGTCCCTGACTATCAGGCGGATAACGTCAGCCCAGACAAAACGTTTACCTCCAGCACCCTTACTAGTGACATGGCAACAAGGACAGACAAAGACAGAAAAATATCCGACATCTCAGACTACTGGTCACCAAGTAGTACCGACCTTTAAGCAGCTTTTTCTTCACCCTTTGTCAGAAACATCACTCATTTAATGAGGACTGAATGACAAAATAGGAGAAGCGAGAGTTACTGGAGCTGCCGATAACACATCCACTGTATTATCTACTCTCCATTTAAAAAAAAAAAAAAAAAAAAAAAAAAAAATGGGGGGGGGGGAAGAAAGGGGAATGGTAGTAAGTCCGGTGCGAACTTAATAATTCATGGCATTTTGGTGATAATCTCCCCTCCCATATTAATGGGTGGAAGTTTGTCGTTATCTATCTAGTTTGAATCATTAAAGTTTCATCTTATAATTAATTAAAATCCAATAATTAACTATTATCAATTTGTAAAGACTGCTTAATATTAATTTACATTAGAGTTTAAATAATTTTTCAAGGTTTTAATTTAGGAGGTCTGTTTTCATGAGTGACTTTCTTTGTGCTGTATTATATTTCGAATGTACTTGAACATAAGGTTAACTATATAAAGTAGGATTCGAAAACTAGAAGAAAATATTTTCAATACAGGCAAGCTTGCAGTAATAGTATATATTAAGTATACTACTTAAATAAAGTCCTAAGTTTATCTACTCTAGAGAATAATTTCCGGCATTTTTTTTTTTTTTATCGTTAGTTGCCGGCATGTATGCATATTGAAAGGAATAGTCGCACGAGAATGAAACGCTGATTATTCTGTGTAGCTTAATTGCCATATATATTTTCATAATAAATATGTATATATATACAGGGTGTCCGAAAAATATCTGACGTATTTGAATGTAAAGAAATTAAATTACAATGAAATTAATAAGAATTTTTGGTATTTTTATATGTACGTAGGATGCTTTTAATTTAACTTAGATAAAAAAATGATTTATATACGTAATCATCCATTTTGAAAAAAAAAAATGAGACTCGCCTTATCAATTGGACTGATTTGATTTCTTTGCGTAGTGATAGTAGTTAGCTCGCAAGATCGCCTGATTTAAGCACTTGCGATTTTTCTTGTGGAGTTATTTTAAGTCCAAAGTATTAGACAACCACCCTCGATCTCTTGAAGAATTAAAACAGGTTATTCGTTCTGAAATTACTGCTCGAAAGTTACCATCGCGTTAATGAACAGTTTAGTGAACGTCTATAATCGTGTGTTAGCATTGATAGGAAACATTTGATTAAATTATAGATATATATATATACATTAAAAATATTTTTTTATTTAATTTCTCTTGACCAAAATATGTGCCAAATCATTTTGGTACATTCTCTCTCTCTCTCCCTCACACACACTCTCTTTCTCTCTCTCTCTCTCTCTATATATATATATATATATAATATATATATATATATATATATATATAGCCATCCACATATAGTACTGTTTCGCTGTATCACAGTTCTTCACGCCAAGATTTAACCTAGATGGCAGTGAGCACTTCTCATTGTTACGCTATTTTGCTGCTGTTGGGATGAGTATAAGGAATTACAATGTTTTAACATTGTTCTAATGCCCAAGTTCTTTTTGTACATAAAGAGAATTGCTTTGTACACTAGCAGCAATGTGTTATTTCGCTCCCCAATATGTTTGATACGTAAAACATTATATACCATTATAATATTTTATGCTGATGCATGAAATAATATATATGCATGTATATTGAAAGGCATAAATGTAACAGTAATTTTTAATTCATAACATGTATGTCATCATCAAAAAACCTCGATGCAAATTACACAATGCAAATTATTACTCGGAAATACTGGGTAGAGTGAATTAAGATTTAATACCGGCATGTGTTCGTTAAATTTGCATTAATAGTTTAAATACTTGATTATTTATAACTGTTTGCTTTTTTTCATTTGTAATTTTTTTGTTCATTTTTCCTATATATGTGTAATAGTTTCATCGATATTAACAGAAACACATTTAAGAGATTTAATAATAATGCAATCAACTACCAAAACATTTTAGATAATACAGGGTGGGACGATAGAAATATCTCTCTAGAAAAGACGACATAATTTCATTTCCGTTTGATGAAAACCGGTTTTCTGTTTTTATTACAAATCATCTACGAGTTGGCCAGTTGTGCAAAAATCCCAAGAGCGATGGAAGCTTTCTTATCATGTCTGAAAGTGACACAATGATCAAGAAGCGAGATCGGCTATGCGCCTCTGTACAACTCATGCTCACTACCGATTCAAGTTATGACAGAAGAACCATTGTCAACATCCTCAAAATGCATCGCTTGATTGCTAGAAATAAAAGGGATGTGCCCAGGGCGATGAAAAGAAAGTTTCTAGCCACGGTTATTTTCTTTGGTGTTGTTGCAAGTAAGAGCCACATTATGTCAGCTCAAATCTTCCAAGTCGGCTTTAAGGTCAACAGCAAAGTGTAGCTGGATCTGCTAAAGAGTGAGGTGATCCCCTGGTGCAATCAGGTGGCCACTGGCAGATCTTGTGTGTGGCAGCAGGAGTCGGCGCCGACTAAGAAATCTAAAGAGACCCAGACTTAGCTTCAGAACGTGCTATGACTTTGTACCTTTCTTTTACTTCTACCTCCTCCCCAATTTAAATTCGTCAAGAACATCATACACATCACCTCCCACAACACCAACTCCAGGTTGATCGCCACCATCTGCCGAGTATTCGTCGGGCTTCTGCCAGCACTTGTGAAAAAGGCATGATCCCAGTTCCAAACCCGTGTCGAAGTAGTGATTGAGGCTAAAGGCGGATACATTAAATAGATGTCAACAGCTACTATTACATAATCAAGTTACCTAAATTGGTCATTTCAATAAAAGTTTTAAAACAAAACGGTTGTGTTTTTTAAGGCGGCATTTTCATCGTTCCACCCTATAATATTTTCATTCATTTTCACAAAAATATAACGGAATTGATAACTATTTTAGCTATTATCTTTGTCATTGTGCTACACACTAATATTTTTTAAAATAAATTTAAAAATATGACATTGTCACCTAAGTTTTTATTGTAAACTAGCGGCTACACCGCGTCGGCACACACAACGCCGAGCCAAACACAAAATCGACTACACTCAACATCAAGTACACTCAATATCAAGTATAGTCAACATCATCTTACCATCAATACTTACCTTGTGAACTCGGAGTATGGGAAATTCCTATATACACAAAACAAAATCACTGACAAAAACAAAACTACCCTAAGGGTAAGGATAACGAGTAAACGCTGGATAAAATGATGGTTAAAATTATTATGAACTCGCCAGGATTCGCACCTGGAATCTTCTGATCCATAGTCGGAGGCGTTATCCATTGTGCCACAAATCCTGTCCATGTGCCAAAAGATGTTACCGCGACTGTATGCAGACAGTGCTAAATTCCGATGACATGGGCAGGTAACTTTTTCGACAATCCATGAAACGGCCACAAACACCCTAATTTCGGGCTTTTTGTGTAACTCGGCGTTGTTGGTTACGAACCATATACAGATATGGACAATCTAGGGATTAACCCCTTTCAGGGGGGACAAAAAGTATTTTTCAATTCGGTGTATCCGTTCAAACATTTCATTGGTATATTTACACACACGCACACAAATAAATAAAAAAATAAACATTTAGAATTTTATTAATAGCATAAATAGATTCAAAATGTGTCGTTTTACTCGAAAATTAACAATTATTTTTATTTGCTGTTTTCTATGTTGTCAGCACCATTAATTCCCCCCAAAAGACCACTATTCTACACGATTATACGATTTGTAATTTTAAAATTGCATTGCAATATAAGATGGAGAAACTAAGGCTGTTCATAAATAGTACATACGAGGTGTCTTAAATACGTTTCCATACTTTTTTTGTATGGGAACCTTCATTGATAGTACACACATAAAATTATAGTCCACATTCGAAGTAATTTCCTCCGGCTGCAATTCTTTTACCGTCCCAACAACTTTTGAAAGTCTCCATGTATTTCCTCTTGGTTGCTCTCGTGATAACAAGAGAATATACAACGCCTAAAATAATTATGTAACACTTGGTATTATTAGCCTCACCGCCCAAAAGGTGTAATTATCTTTAGCGGTATAGTACCGTATAAGATTTACTGCACTAGAATCTCATGCCAATCCAACTTATACTAACCCCATTGAGTATTATAAGATAATAAAATTTTGATAAGTTCAGTTTTTTTTTTTAATCCTGGAAAAATAGTTCGTGAGAAACAGAATTAGACACAAGGTCAATCACAAAGTGAGGAGTTGGTCTATGGACATCCTGGCCACTCTACCTTTGAGTTGTCTAAGATATTCTTAGAGTTCTCAGTAACCATAATAACACATTCACACCAAGGATTATTCTACTTAAGGTTTCCAAATCAAATCCTTTTTTGATCTCATACAAAAATATTGTGACGCCACCAAAACATTCTTTATTTCATTTTTTATAACACGTAAGCGGCGATAAGAATTTTGATTGATTTGATTCATATTTTAATAGCCTTTAAAATACAATACCCTCTCTAAAAGAGGAGGTAATACTTTCGAGGTTTGGATAAGTACGAACGAAAATATACTCCAGGGAGAAACTAACGCATGCGAGAATGGTGGCATTACAATGAAAAAGATATACACCACCACCTTAAATATTTTACGATTCATATATTCAGTATTATTTTCAGATTACTATCATCCCTATAATATGTACATCATATTATATACGATGCTTCAAGTTTCAACTTCATATAAGCAGATTCATAATTTCCGTTACGAATATATTATCCAATTCTTAAGAACGTATGTATATTATTACACGGTTTCCTATTTATCAATTTTTTTTTTAATAGTATCATCTTTATACCATTTTTATTTTAATTGTATCCCTTTTTGTATTAATTATTTGACGTGCATCTTATCTTTATCTTTTTAAGTGTCTCCCATTTTGATTTTTTTATTATTTCAAATGTTTCACATTTTAATTTTTATTATTTGACATGTCTCCCATTTTAATCTTTTTTTTTGTTGCTTCCTTTCTACACGATATTTAAAAAAAAATCATTTTTTACCGACTTCAACTAAATTCAAATTTTTTTTTTTTTTTTACAAAGGCATCACCACATTATCAAGGCCCAGAGGTCACTCAAGGATAAGGGTTAAAGAGTGTACAGTAGAAGTTGGTCAATATAGTAATCATTAGTAATGAAAATTTGGTAAATTTAATAACTTATATGGAACGGCTCATCAAGAACTTATTTACCTTAGACTTGAACACAACCATATTGTAGTCAGCCGGAAAGCAGGAAAACGGAAGACAATTCCACAGGCGTGCAGTTCTAAGAAAGAAGCTTTGTTCATGGAATCTATGTTTAGGTTTAGGCACAGATAAAGAGTGGGGGAAATTATTGATAGTGTTTACAGCTAGACGAGTGTTTCTTGTGAAAGTTTGGCGAGGGGGGACCATAGATTGAAGCTCAGTTGAACACTTTCCATGAAAATAACGATACATCAGAGACAAACTCGCAACATCTCTTCTGTGAGATAGAGGTTGTAAGGAGGAGAAAAGGACATCTACTACGAGGCTACGAAGTCTATTTTGAACTCTATCAAGGCAGGACAAGTCCTTTCTAGCAGCTCCTGCCCAGATGTGGCAACAGTATTCCATCCTTGGACGTACCTGGCTCTTATATAGATAGAGAATAGCATCAGCAGTGAGATATCTACTGGATCGATAGAAAGATCCCACCATTTTTCCAGCGGCCTTGGCAACAGATTTGATATACGTGTTCCATTTAAGATCAGGAGTAATGGTCAAGCCCAGAAGCTTGTCAAAACTTGAGGCCTCCTGAAGACGAGAGCCATTCATTTCAATTGATGACAAATGTGGATTAAAATGTTGATGATGTAAAGAGAGAAGCTTGGTTTTAGATGCATTAAAAGTAACCAGCCACTCCTTTCCCCATTGTACTACATGCTCAAGATCAGAGGAGAGAGAATTGGAGAGTACTTGCTCGTTTACTGTCTTAGATGTGGTACCATAAATGGTAGTGTCGTCAGCATAAATGTCTACAAATGATGTAAGGATATGATTTGGAAGATCATTAATGTAGATCAGGAAAAGAGTTGGGCCCAGGATGGATCCCCGAGGGACACCGGCATTAATACTGTGAGCTTCTGATTTTTGCCCCTCAACTACTACTCTTATGAACCTATCAGAAAGAAATGATTTAATAATTGAGAAGACTTTTCCAGCTATACCATAGCTAGCGATCTTATGAAGTAAACCTTTATGCCATACCCTATCAAAGGCTTTAGATATGTCAAGAGCAATTGCCCTAGAAAGATTGCCACCGTCGAGAGATTTGCTAATCCTATGCGATATAACTGTAAGGACATCTGCTGTAGATCTAGCAGAACGGAAACCATATTGAGTGTCACTAAGAAGGTTATTTTTGTTGAGATGTTTGATTACTTCTGAATTTAACACAGATTCTAGCAACTTACTCATGACGCACAGGAGACTTATTGGCCTGTACTGAGAGGGGGATGAGCGATCACCTGAATTCTTAAATACAGGGCATACTGATGAGATTTTCCAGGGAGATGGGAAACTATTCTCCTTAAGACAACGTTTAAACAGTTTTATAAGTATGGGCGCTAGTTCAGGTTGAAGTTTTTTGAGTACTATAATTGGAATACCATCAGGGCCAGTTGCTTTACTGGAATCAAGGTTTTTGATTAGCTTGGCAACATCACGTACAGATATACGTATATCACATAGCGTGTTTTCTGATACAGGAGGAAATATTGGGGGTTGGCGGTCTTGGTCGCAAAGGGTAGAATTAGCTGCAAAGTTCTTGACAAAGAGTTTGGCTTTGTCTGATGCTGACGAGATTACCTCAGGTCCATTGATAATAGTTGGGATGGAGCACACGCTTCTGTTCAGGATTCTGTTTGCTATTTGCCAAAACTGGTGGGAACCAAGCCGCTGCTCAGCTACTTTGGACTTAACAGATTGAGCATACAACTCTCTTGCGTTCCTTATTACTTTCTTACAATGGTTGCTGGCAGTCCTGAAAACGGCTTTAGTTTCCATACATCTATTACGTTTGAAGCAGTGGAAAAAGTGATTTCTGTGCGCAATGGCAGCAGCACATTCTGGAGAGAACCATGGCTGGCTGTTAGGTTTTTGCTGAAACTTTTTAGAGGGTATGAAATGGTCAATACCTACAATTAACCATTCAGTTAGGTCTAATACTATAGAGGACACATCCTTTTTAAACATGGAATGCAGAGGTAGATCAGATATAAATGTACGGAAGCTATCCCAGTCAGCCTTAGTGTATCGATATACTGTACGATGAAGTGGTACGTCTGGGGACTTATTACATTTCATTTTTATCTTAATTGATACAACAGAGTGGTCGGAAGATCCAAGAGGCGACAGAACAGAAACTGAACATAGTTCAGGGCAAGTTGTGAGAAAAATTTATTCTTTATCTAAAATGTAGATATTTTAACATATTAGTTAACAGTCAGAAATAAAAATAAGCATAGTTCATTGACTATTGTCTTAAATCTGGTGTTTAGAGCACCTGTATGGATTGCATATTTTTCCTAATTGTCACAAATTTCCATCTTGTGTTAATTAAGATAGTGAACCCGAAAATTAAAAACAAAAACAAAAACAAAAACAACGAAAATGTTAAAATAAAAAGAAACCAAACGAGAATAATATAAAAAAGGAAAAAGACGCCTTATTTCTACAGAAAAAAAAATATTCTTAATGAAGCGGATAATTAACACTTTCCCGATACATTTGATAAAGTAGCTTAGGATTTTAAATTGAAGGAACCATTAATTCAAGCATAAGGTGTAATTACGTTACTTAAATAAAATGCGAGTCCTTTCCTAAAATAAAATTACATAAAAAGAATAGAATAAATAAAAGAGAACGATTCATTGGATAATATAAACTGAATACAATTTGGAAATTAAAGTCTAATTAAAGGAAATAAATTGCATCTAAATGTGATATATTTTGAAGCGGATGAGCATTAACTTAAATGAACGTCCCAGTAAAACAGACATTTTTTCTAGGTGATATTCATAGTTCATTTGGTTTGATTTAATATCTGTAACCATTATTAAACTCTGGTCATTTTATAATTGAATCGGTTTCTCTTTTTTCTTGTGTAAAAGAATAATTTTTTAAGGGTAATACCTGCGATACAGAGCTTATAATGAAGGAGAGGTTGCCATCTTTCTTTATCCACAAAAGACAATTTCTTGCATGCCGGAAAGATGAGGAATATTTCCATTCTCATAAACCCTGTTTTTTTTTTTTTTTTTTTTTTTTTTTTTTACACAGTGATCACCACTTATCAAGGCCCGGAAGCCACTCAGGGATAAGGGTTATTGTAAGTACATCACGTTAGTGAGGAGATTTTATGAAGTGTTTAATTAGGGGGGCGGTTCATTAGGAATTTGTTAACATTAGACTTGAAGACATCCAAGTTGTAGTCCGGAGGGAAGCAGGCAGACGGAACAGAGTTCCACAGGCGTGCAGTTCTAAGAAAGAAGCTTTGCTCATGAAATCCGCGTTTTGATTTAGGCATAGATATAGAGTGGGGGAAATTTTTCACAGTGGATTCAGCTAGACGCGTGTTTTTCGTGAAAGATTGGCGAGGGGGGACCAGGGATTGGAGTTCAGACGAGCACCTGCCATGAAAATAACGATAAAACAAGGATAGGCTCGCAACGTCTCTTCTGTGGGAGAGGGGTTGCAGGGTAGAGAAAAGGGCATCCCCCACTAAACCACGAAGTCTATTTTGTACTCTGTCAAGGCATGATAGGCTGTTTTTGGCAGCTCCTACCCAGATATGGCAACAGTATTCCATCCTTGGCCGTACTTGGCTTTTATATAGATAGAGAATTGCATCAGTAGTGAGATATCTTCTGGAGCGGTAGAAGGATCCCACCATCTTTCCTGCGACCTTGGCCACAGACTTGATGTACGTGTTCCATTTCAGATCAGGAGTAAAGGTCAAACCCAGAAGCTTGTCAAAACACGGGGCCTCACCCAGACGAGAGCCATCCATCACAATTGATGCCAGCTGGGGATCAGAGCGTTGATGATGTAAGGATAGGAGTTTGGTTTTGGATGCATTAAAGGTAACTAGCCACATCTTCCCCCACTGAACCACGCGCTCGAGATCAGAGGAGAGAGAATCCGAGAGAACTTCGTCATTTACAGCCTTTGATGTGTTGCCGTAGATGGTCGTGTCATCAGCATAGATGTCAACGAATGATTTAAGTATGTGTTTAGGGAGGTCATTGATGTAGATCAGGAAGAGAGTTGGGCCCAGGATTGACCCCTGAGGGACTCCAGCATTTATATTGCAGGCCTCCGATTTTTGTCCATCTACCACTACTCTTATGAGCCTATCAGAGAGAAATGATTTAATGATTGAGAAAACATTTCCAGTTATACCGTAGCTGGAAATCTTGTGAAGTAGACCCTTATGCCATACTTTGTCAAAGGCCTTTAGAAAAAGAAACAACATAAAACTCGCATACACATACCCCAGTTTCCGCATTTATTAAAATAAAATGTTTATGCATATTTTATGATCGAGCAACGCCAAGCGGTTTGCTAGTATATCTATAAAAATGAGAATACGTGTGTGTATGTGTGTGTGTGTGTGTGTGTGTGTGTGTAAGGACAACTCTCAATCTATATACTCAACAAAGTTTTTATCCACAGACTGGAAATTTGGTATATAGGGTATTTAGACATGTGAGAAGGTTTTATCGTTTTTTCCGGAAGAAAAGGGTTGCTAAGGAATAAAAATTGAAAAATTGGCATTTGGGTGGGGGGTGTTGTCATTGGATTTATATCTGTTTGTCAACCGTTTCACGACGATTCGTTCACATGACAGTTTTCTTGTGTTAAGAAGAATAGGTCAGAAAACACATGGATAAGTTAATAAATACTGGAGACTTTGAGAAAGGTAGTGCAACGCAAATTCTCAAATAAAACCAATAGTCATTGCCTAAAGAGAAGTCAATATTAAACCGCTATCGCGATAATGCAAAACCATTTGCAAATTAATCTAAGGCAGTGGAGAGTACTGGAAATCTATCAATAAAAATGGTCCTGTGTCAGATAATCTATATATCTATAAAAGTGAACGTGTGTGTGTGTGTGTGTGTGTGTGTGTGTACATTTCCCTACGGAATAACTTTGCCCATTTTTAGTCTACAGACTCGAAATTTGATATAGAGGGTACTGAGATTTGGGAAAATCGATGTGATGGGTTTCAGCCAGAAATTTTGCTGTTAAAGGGTCAAAGTTCAACGATTTGACCTTTGAGAACTCTACCAAACTCCTCAGACAATTTTGAGTCTAAACACTTGAAATTTTAGATATAGGTTCCTTGGAGATGGATCTAACGTAATAATTAGAGTTGAGTCCAAAACAATAAATATTAAGGGGTCATAATAGGGGTAAAATTTAAAAAAAAATTACCGTTTTTTGTGTTGTTTTTTTTGTTGCTCAGATTACACTCCAAACACCCGGACAACGCCGGGCACTCGTTGCTAGTCTATTATATATATATATATATATATATATATATATATATATATATATATAAGTGAACGTGTCTGTGTGTGTACATTTCCCTACGCAATAACTCTGTCAATTTTCAGTCTATAGACTCGAAATTTGATATACAGGGTACTGAGATTTGGAAAAAAATCTTTGTAATCCGTTTTCGGCCAGAAATTTCGCTGTTAAGGGGTTAAAGTTCAACGATTTGACCTTTGAGAACTCTACCAAACTCCTCCGCCAATTTCGATTCTAAACACTTGAAATTTTAGATATAGGTTCCTTGGACATGGGTCTAACTTAATAATTTGATTTGAGCCCAAAAGAATAAATGTTAAGAGGTCAATATAGGGGTCAAAGTTAAAAAAATTGACCGTTTTCTTTTTTCGCTCAACATACATCTCCCAAACATCCGGGCAACACCGGGCTGAAATGCTAGTAGTAATATACAGGTGAACGGAAATTGTTTCGAATGGAATAAACTTCATGTTTAGTAAAAGAAATACGCATCTCCATTCATGAAGAACGTTTATAGGAACTGAATGAGGCGGTTAACTTATTTTCTGGAAATAAACGTATATTTCTGTTCTGTAATGGGGCCATACGATCGAAAGCGAGCAGAAATTGGCTAGTGGACGTATACATATTAGAAATTTAAAGTCAAGATATATAGACATGTATAACTCAGTTTTTAACAAATGGATTGCTGGGTGGCGACAGACGGCTAATGTTGGTACGAAGGAGTCATGCATGAATATCACGTCAAAAGTTAACGTGGGCAGAAATCTGCAATGCTGGGAGCCAATCCATGGGAACGAGAGTTTACGAAAGTTATGGAGACCACTTCTTTTTAGAAGCTGAGATTTGAAAAGAGTTTAAAATTTACTTTTGAACGAGAGAGTACCCGGCGCGTGTTTTAAAGATGTGGCATACCGAATTGAATGCCCCTCCCCCAAGATATAAGAGCTAGCGAAGAGAATTTTGCAATGCGTTTCTGAACGACTGTATCTTGGATTATGCAATAAACTTAATTGTATCTTCAAAAAAACAAAAAAGGGGGTTTTACTTATGTTCATCCCTAACAAACCATATCGCCATATGTGCGTAAGGGCTACTATTTGGGACTATGCCACGGAAAAATAAACAAGAGGTTTGTTTACGTTACATTTAAACTTTTGCATATCAGTTCAGTCAGAGAAGCAAGAAGCAGCAATGAAATTCCAAGGCCTAGCTGTTTGAGGGAAGAGACTATTAGAGTTGAAAGATTTCTGGCATTTAGGGACTTCAACAATGAAGGGGTGTGATTTTTTTGCTAAGCGGGTTTATCGGGGATATGCACGTTAAGGAGACACAAGTGTATCGAATTGATCAGAGCACATACCATTAAAATATTTGTCAAAAAAGCAAAGAGATGCAACATTACGGCGATGGGGCAGGGGTTGGAGCTTAGTTGACAATATGGGACCTATTAAATTAAAAACTCTTTTTTAGACCCTATCCAAGAGGAAGGGGTTTATGGTATATGCACCAGCCTAGATGTGGCAACAATATTCCATGGATAAATGAATGGTGGTCTTGTAGAGGTACAGGATATTCTCAGATCTGGGTAGTCTTCTAGCTCGATAAAAATAAGCCACCTTCTTTGCAGCAGCCTTCGCAATGTATTCAATGTATTTGGTTCAGGTCATATTGCACGGGAATGCTAGGCCGACGTGTTTGAAGGAATGATTCTCAGATAGGGTGTTATTTGTCATTAATATTGGTGGTTGGAGTGTCGTCTTGTAAGTGTTAAATAAGAGCAGCTTAGTCTTACTAGCATTAAATGTTACCATTCATTTGCGGTCCCATTCTACTACTGTTTGGAATTTGTTTCATTCTTACGATTCTGCAATTGTCTTAGACTTATGTACATCCGTTATTCCCAGTTGCATGTTATAGAACCTTGTATCATGAGCAAACACAAAACGCTTAAGGACTTTCATTTTTTCTTCTGCAGAGAAGAGTCGGATTATAGTGAACAGCAGTGCAAGTTGCAAATAAATTAAAGTACACACGTTCACGAAATGACGGATGGAGACATAGATTGGTATATGTTCTAACAGTTGGCTAAACTGCCTGTTATCTGTGTTAAATGCTTTGAGGGGGTAGGGTAGATAATTATGTTATTAGTCTTTATCTATGTGTACGTCTACCAATGTCTATTACTAGCCAAGAATTACTGTCTATTAATTGGGTTACTGAAAATATATAACTTTCAAATGTCATACACAAGTGCGTAAAGTATAAGATTTGATTAGAAGGACCCGTGGAAATTCCACAGAGGACTCATTTATATGTAATATATTGATGTTTGGCATTCTGTAGATGTTCAGTGTAAATAGAGACGCTCTGATATTATTGTAGCTTTTTTGTTTAAACTGCAAAAGTATTAATCTAAGCTAGCACGAACGCCCGGCGTAGCTCGGTCGTAAAGTATGTTTAAATATGATATTTTAATTCTTGCAGATTTCGTATATATTATTATAGAGTTAATTTTCTATCGATTTTTATATATTATAAAGTTGTGGTTTAAAAAAAAAATATATATATGATTTGGGTACTTTAGCTTGAATCGAAACCGAATTGATATTTATCAATATATATATATATATATATATATATATATATATATATATATATATATATATATATATAACTTGAGTTCCTTAAACCTTAATCGAAACCGAAATCAAAACTCATGAAGAATTCTTGATTATTTATAAAAAAAGAAAATACTGGAGTGCCATCAGTTATAATCGAAACCGAAACCAAAATTTATGAAGACTTCTTGGTTTAATTATTTATGACAAGAAATGGAAGTACATAACAATTAAACGACACTGATGTAAGCGTAACACAGAAAATAACACACACGCTATCGTATTAATATGTAAATATGCCTTAAGTTGTAGTTATATAACATGTGTCAATATTTATTGCATCGTCTACGCATATCAAACCTGTGTAGTTATTTGTAATTAAAAAAGGTGTAAATGCACGACAGGCAAAACGTTGGAGTTCAACATGAAAGAAAAAATGTTCAGATTATTAGAAGTGAATGAAAAAAATGAAGGTTTTGTTTTTGGCCATATTAAATGTTGTCGCATATTTTTTGTTTGAAAATTGAAAATAATAGAGAACAAGCTCTTAGATCAGACATGAAAACAGAAGAACGTTTATTGTTTTTGCTTATAAGAGTCTATTGCGTGTTACGGGAGAAAAAAACATCATTGTTTCCTATGAAAAGAGACGAAAAAGGAAAATGCATGTAAATTTTTGGTTATATAGTGTGTGATATGTTTTTTTTTTATAGAAGGACAAATGCTGTTTATAATAATTTGAGAAACACTAGTTAGGTCTGAACAATCATTAGAAGAGAACATGAAAGTAGACAAAATATAGTAATATACATGCACACATAATGCATGCAGAAACTTTTGATATGAATTCTGCCAAAGCATTGTTTTAGATTGGAGTTTAAAAACAATGTAATAAGCGTGTGTTTTTCGCAATTGAATTTTAATACAATTGCTTGTAGAAAAAAGAAAGACCATTTAAACATTTAGAAACAGTGGTCACGTACTGCAGAGTGTAAGTTTACTACCCTGGTTCCGTGTTATACTTAATAGTATAACTTTGTATGAAGGTGCTTGTTTGAAGATATTTGAAATTATTATAAAGGTACTTGTTTGATTTTGTTCGACTATCGTGCGTAATTGCACTACGTTTTTTCTTGTTTTTTTTTTGTTGTTGTCCATGTGGATGAACGCAAAGTTTTCGGAAAAAGAAAGAAAAAAACATGATGTGTAAAGTTTTCGCATAAATTATTTTTCTTTTTATCATTTATAGACTCGAGTGATTTTTATTTTGTATAATTTTGATCGACAGGCATTGTATTCGTAAAGGGTTTTATTGCATTTTGTAAGGAATAATTAATTATTTAAACAAAACGGTAACTAAATTTCGATTTCTTATAAAGTAGTGACCAGAGTTATATAGCAGAGTTATGAATTTACATATTGATCCGAGCGTGCTCGCATTGATTTATTTTTTCCAAATTATGTTTATGGTAACCCAAGTGGGTATATGGAAAACTTTTCTCGTGAAAGTCAACAGCGAGAGCTTGGCGGAACTATCGAGTATTTTCTGACTGTCCAGCATAACTTTCTAGGTTGCTGCAAGTTATCGAGTTGAATGAGAATAATCTTGAGATTTCTGCAAGTGCTGATGGCACGGATGTGATGAATAGAAGTAAGAATTTTTTAGGAAAATGTGGATGGCGCGATACTGTAATTAAATTACCCTTAGTTTTATATATGTAGTATAACACTATTTTTACATTCTGAAACATTTCAGTTTAGATGTTGAAAATAGTAGCTCACATCTGATCCTAAACGCTGTAGTTAAGGGCTAAGTTGTAGGGGCGCTATCGTTACGAGCGCAAAATTCGTAATATTTATTTTGGAGTGTCGTCCATCCTCCGAAGTTAATGGTTATAGTTGGAAGAGGTGTGACAGTTTCTCCAGGAATCTGTGCCGAGTTTGAAATATCCAAATATTTAAAGCCCGGAGAAGTCTGCAGAAAAATAAGAGTTACCTTGTGTTATAATGTCGGTTGGCTACTTGAGACATTGAAAGTGGGGTTTTTGTTTTAATCCTCTTATAAGTTTCGAGTCTGAAAGATGTTATTGCAATCGGTTGGATGCAATACATTAGAAAAAGTTTATTGGAATGCATGATATGCCTTGAGTCATTTTTTGAAGAACATGGGAGAAAACAGAGTCAGATCGTCGATGGGACAATAGTTCGTCAATAATTGAAGAGTTGTTTTGGATATTTTGTAGCAGAGGGGGCACAAGGCTTTATTATGTGGTATGGCAAGGGATAGCCGAGAAATTCGACTAGAATTCCTTGTGATGTTGTTTGATTCACATCCTTAGAGAATGTCATAAGGTCCGTGGAGAATTTCAGCCTGAATAATATAGAGATCCGTCAAGTACAGACCAAACTGGAATAAAATTATATGCGACTAGGGTTTGACTTTTCATTTTAAGGTGGAGTGTTAAAATATTTCCATTGATTTTTTTTTGGAAACAGCGACAGAGGAATATTATGTAACAGACTCTTCTATAGCGAGCGAGCAGACATTGGCATGCAGATTTATACATAGAGAAAATTTAAGTCAAGAGATATATAACAATCATACTGAAACTATATAAGATTGTTTAAACGCGTGAAATATAATGACTCGATATGCCGTATTTGAACATATTATAAAAGTATAATGAATAATTGAAAACCTTAATAGCTACGGTATGTAACATTTCTTTTAATTATAACAATTCTTTCAATTATTAAAAAAAAATTATTTGTAATATTTCTTTCATTTTTTTCAGTAATACTACATAATTTTATGCATTAACTAGCAAAGATAACTGCACTTCGCGCGAGATTTTGCTGTAGAGTAGCGAGTACCCGAGCGTACAGCAAAGTCCAAACCTAAACTTTGACGTTGACTTTGAAAAATAATGTGCAGCATACCTAAGTCAAGAACCATCATTGTGTCAGGTTTTGTCCATGATCGGTCCAGTTGTGTGGGCTGTCAGGGAGAATATATACATAGGCTATGACTTGACTTGAAAAATGGTGTGCACAATTCCTATGTGGGGGCCATCATCATGTCAGTTTTGGTTATGATCGGTACACTGGTGTGGGTTGTAGAACATTATATATATATAGGCTATGACTTTGACCTTTGAACAACCTTGAAAAACGATGTTCACCATTCCTACGTAGAGGACCATTATTATGCTGGGTTTGGTCATGATCGGTCTACTATTGTGGGCTGTAGGAGAGTCATACACACAATTACACACATAGGAACCCTACTCGGGCCCTAGGTACTGTTCATAACTTAATGTGCATATGTATAAATTTATTAAAAAGTTTGACTCATGTCCAGATCACCTACATCTAAAATTTCAAGTGTTAAGACCAACAATTGGCGGAGGAGTTTGGTAGGTCAACTCTTTTAACTTTTACCTCTTGGCAGCCAAATTTTCGTCCAAAAAGTGATTAAAAAGCTTGCTGCATGTCTGAATTCGTTTATATAAACTTTTAAATGTTTAGACTTAAAAATGACTCGATAGTTTGCTAGAGACCGCAAAGGTAAATGTCTATGGAACTTTGGCCCCTTGGCAACAAAATTATCGGGCAAAAACTGATTAAAAAGCTTGCCTCATGTCTGAATACACTTTGGTAGAGTTTTCAAAGGTTAAATCGTTGAACTATTCCCCGGTGACAGCTATATTTCGGGCTAAATATCGATTAAAAAGGTTTTCCTAAATCCCAATACACCTTATATAAAATCTTGAGTATATAGACTGAAAATTCACAAGGCAGTTTGGTAGGGAAATGTACACACAGACATACACACACAGAGACAATTTCACTTTTATATATAGATATACATATATATATATATATATATATATATGAAGCTTCCTTACTAAACAATATTTCTATATCATATCTATAACTTCTCCCCGCGTATATTAATTAAGATAAAACATACTTCTGAAGCATTCTGCAAACAGTGCTCATTTTAAAATATTATTTAGAAATATTAGTGTATGAATGAAAATTATTTACGTCACCATATTGACTTTCAACGATGATTTGTAAGCCAATATTTTTCATATTGTAAACCGATGTTACTTTAACTTGAATAGATTTAAATAATTAATGAAAAGTGAATGCAATGAATTAATGCAAAACAGTGTTAACAATCGATGTTTTATATTATGGACCATAAAACCGTCTGGCAGGTTTATAGTAAACACAGAGAGGGAAGCAAGGGAAAATGCGAGGAAAACGAACTGAGATTTCAAAGCAGACGGACAAAAAAATATAAACAAGACGAAACGACCTCCGTCAAATAAGATTTTAAAAGAAAATTACAATTACCGCCGTTAATATGGAGAAAATTATGTTTCTAAATAAATTTCTAAAGAATAATTACATATACAAATCCACATTATTTCAATACCCAATAAATTTAGGTATTGTAAAAGAAAAATATGGATTGGAATTATACTGTCTCTGGCTATTTTCGACATCGTGAAATTTTGCAATACACTCTCATTGTCTATAGAAGCACAAAAAGATTGATATAGACCGTGATAATTATGCCGATATTTCCGGCTTTTCATTGAATTCATGTAAATTACGAAAGATTACACGTAATCTGGATATAAAATAGCGGTTTGATATAGTAATCTAGTCCTAATTTGTAAGCTTCTGCCGGTCTCCGTTGGGGAAACCTAATCCATCCTTTCAAATTTTGTTCAAAGCGAAATTGCATCCATTTATATCAATAGGTTTAAAATTGCGCACTTTTATCAAATTACATCCATTTTGTAGAATGTCGGTAAATTATTCGACCGGGAGAATCATAGAATAACATAATAACAGTATAGTGAACACAAAACACGCTTTAAAAATACAGGAACCTACCAATGCTCAATAATTTACTAACATTATTGATATTATAATTATTGTTTCGTGATAGTTCTAAAATCTGATATATATATATATATATATATATATATATATATATATATATATATATATATGTATATATACATTTACCAAATTGATAATTACGATTTAAGAAATAAATGTATTTATCTGCTGTTTTTATTTGAAAAATATATTTCTGAATTTTTATAGATAAGGATTAATAATTCGTATTATTTGAATGATTAGTATACTGCTATTCGCACAACGTTTCGTATTATGTAACCTTCGGCCTTCTTTAAGTATATTATATCGAACTCGAAATCTTTCTGCGAACTAATGAATCGAACGAAGCCGTTTATTTAATCTACGGGATTATCATGCTTTTTTATCGTTAGCTATAACTGAGTATCTAACGTGGCCATTACTTTTTATCTGCGTCATTACACTTCAAACTCCCCAGACTCACACGTTATCTAGTGTCGCCAAAAAAGAACAAACAAATAAAACATGGAAGAAATCAAAATCCCATTTTTAAGTGCAAATGAAATGCCTTCATTCGTAGTTCTTCCAAAACAACGCATTTCATTATATTTCCAGTAATTTGGCACACACATGTGCTTTTTTAAAAGTTTCTCTCTCCTCGCCACTTCACACGGTGCCATCTAGCGCTTTCTTGCCTTTGACTTACACGTCCATCTTGCCCGATTGGCAAATTACTTCTCCCTTCAGCCAGGTAGTGCATATTTCTCTCCTTTTCATGTGACGAAATTTACGTACACTAACTAATTTGCATAGGCGCTTTAACGACTGCTGCTGCTAATGCCTTCGCTAGCTAACCATCAATCGTCTGCTGCTGGTTCTATTACATACGCGCTCTGTGACAGGTAAAAATCATAAGTTATTCGCAATTGCTATGCAAATAACATTTAAGATGAAAACAGCATTTTAAATGATACGAATTACGAAAATTAGGTTTTTAAGTAATTATAATTCATATTGAACTGAAACTGTAAAAAAATTTATATCTATTGCTTGTGGATTATTGTGGAAAAACAAATTTAAGTTATATTTTAGTCATAACTTTTATGTTTTGTTATTTGCAGTTTTCTTCTAATTTATAAAATGCGCATGTGAGATTTGAAGTTACGTTTTGATATCCTATACACTACCGCCTCCGTAATGTTTTCTCTACCTATTTCTTTTTTGTTAACCATTCATATGTTTCTTTTTGCATAGAAAGGTATAAACCCCGAAAACATCATAGCTTTTAATGGTACACAGATAGAGCGCATTGGACCTTATTTATAAAAGAGAGTAAATCAAGCAGACATCAAAGCAACAGAAATGAAAGAGAGAACTGAAAAAGAAAACTTCTGGAAGCTAAATTATATTGCAGACACCTAATAAAAGGTATAAATACATGACCAGTATAATTAGTAAGATACTCTGGGCTGTTCATAGGGTGCACCAAAGAAGAACTGAGACAACTCGATTAGAAGACCAGGAAACTTCTGACCATGCTCAACGCACTACACCCGATGATGTGGAACAATTCCGCGTGAAAAGGAAAGACGGTGGGAAGGGACAGAAAACTGTGTGAATAACACCAAAAAATGAACTAGAAAATTGCATAACGCAAAAACACTGGAAGGATTATTATGACAGCGAGAGACACTGAAAAAACAACAAAACAGGAAACAGACAAAGGATAAGACAGGAAAAGAAAGATGGGGAGAGAAACAACTACACGGAAGATTCTTAAGGATGACAAAAGATGAGAATAACGAAAACAGATGGACATGGAGGAGAAAAGGACACGTAAACTGAGCAGCTGAATTACTAATAACTGCAGCACAAGATAACTTGATAAGAACCAACCACATCAAAGCAAAGATTGGCAAAACACAAAAAAACAGCAAATGAAGACTCTGTGGTCAGAGACGAAACGATAAACCATATAATAAGTGAAGTTAGCAAACAAGCCCAAAAAAAATAGAAGAACAGGCACGTCTAAGTGGGAAGAGCAGTATATTGGGAATTGTGAAAACAACTGTACCTTGAACGCGCAGAGAAATGGTACAAATATAAGCCAGCAACAGTAACTGAAAACGAAAATCACGCAATCGTATGGGACATAATAATTAACAAGAAAGAAAAGTCCTGCCAAATAGTAGACTTTACTGTTCCAGCGGACCACAGGACAACTATCAACGAAAAGGAGAAACGGAACAAATATACAGAGCTAACCAGAGAACTGAAAGGGATATAGATGATAAATAATCAAGATAGTATCTATAATAGTAGAAGCTATAGGAACAATGTCGAAAAAACTTTGAAATAAAGAATGGGAGAAATTGATATCTAAGGAATGACTGGAAAAATGCAACCAATAACAATAATGAAAATAGCTTAAATGTTAAAGAAAATTCTTGAATGCGAAAACTAATGCACATGAGCCCCACCCGGGAACCAGACCAACTACTGCAGAGACAAAACAAGAAGCGTTACATGGAAACAAGAACATAGAAGATATTTATCCATAAGTTCTCTATCCCGTCCCCTACGCTCTTCTCTCCCATTACCCAATCCACGCCCCACATTAAAAAAATGATGCCAAAATAGACAAGAAGAGTAAAGGAGGATGGAAAGACCAAGGACAGCCCACTGACCAGATTTCCGCTGGACAAGTGCGAAGAGAACTGACACATTGGGAAGGCTTATTGCCACTTAAATTCCAGTGGAGACCAATAGTTACTGTTAGCGAGAGATAGATGGTGGGTGGATGTTGCGATAATGCAAATTCATTTGCAAATAATATCAGATTGAGCGCACTGGAAAAATGGGGATACTTGTCGTTACTCAGCTTCCAGAGAAAACCACAAGCTGTTTTCAAGGAGAGATCCTTTATGACTTGCAACATTTCGTCGATGGAACAGAGGCTGAAGTTTACATGACAGTTCAGGATCTATCAGATTGGCGACTGTCTTTTGAACCTTGTCTAGGAGCGAGAGACTAGTGGCAGATGCACCAGCCCAAATATGACAACAATACTCCATACATGGACGAATGGTGGCCTTATAGAGGTATAGGATACTTTCGGGCGTTAATAGCTTTCTAGCACGGAAGAGAGAACCTACCTTCTTCGCAACGGTCCTGCCAATGTTCTCAATGTAATTATTCCAACTCATGTTTCCTGTGAACGTTAGACCGAGGAGTTTAAAAGATGTACTTTCGGATAAAGAGTCATTGGCCATTGCTATTGGTGGTAGGGAAGGTTTCTTGTAATTATTGAAGGAAACGACTATAGTCTTGACAGCATTGAATGTGACCACCCATTTTTTCCCCATTGATTGGAGGTCATCCTCTAGTGTTTCTTCCATTTCATTAGATATGTGTTCATTTGTTTTCCTGTCGTGTATGTTATACAGTGTGGTGTCATCAGCATATATAACCATCTCATAGATAATTTTGTCAGGGAGGTCATTTATGAATATTAGGAATAACAGAGGTCCAAGGATAGACCCCTGAAGCACTCCCGCATTTATATCATATTGCTTAGATGTACGACCGTCAAGGACAGACTGGATTTTTCTCTTATCTAAGAAGGATTTAATTATGTTATATATTCTTCGAGTGATATCGTATGATCTGATTTCCTTGAGAAGACTCTCATGCCATACCCTGTCAAAAGCCTTAGATATATTTAGAACTACCGTTCTACCCTACCCCGTTTTGTCCAGTGAATGGTATATACGTTCTGAGATTACAGTTAGGATGTCTGCTGTGGAACAGGCTTGCTTAAATCCATATTCTTAGTCAATAAGAATTTTAGCATCTGTAAGGAGATGGACTAGAGTTTGGTTAATTACGGTCTCAAATATTTTGGCGAAAAGTGGGAGGAGGCTAATGGGGCGATAATTTACTGGGTTAGTTCTTTCGCCAGAATTCTTGAAAACTGGTACTACAAAAGCAGTTTTCCAGCAGGCAGGGAAGCAATATTCATTAAGGCATTTGTTGTAAAGTTTGGAGAGAACTGTAGCTACTTCAGCGGCGCACTTTTTTAATAGCACAGCCAGGATGAGATCATGTCCATATGCTTTTGTAGTGTCAAGATTTTTTATGATAGCATGCACCTGAGAAGGGGTGATTTTCAGATCGTCTAGTATGGCCTCTGTCCGCAAAGGAAAGTCAAGGAAGGGGTGGTTAGCAGGGTCCAGTGTGGAGTTGAAGGCAAACCGTCTGGCAAGCATGTTAGCTTTCTCAGTTGCAGAGCAAACAGCGTCATGATTGTTGCATTGTTGGGGAATTGTTGATTGCCCATTATTTACTACATTGTTGTAGATTTTCCAGAACTCACGGGTTCCTAATTTCTGTACTTTACTTCATACATATTTTTAAGACAGGGGGGATGACACACAGAATACGGACCGTGCTGAAATAATAACCTTATTATTTGGAGGGCCATTGTTAATATGGAGAGTGGGAAGGTATTTTTTAAACTATTCTGTACTTTCACTTAACAATTTATTAAATACGAAACTGACATACATTATCTCTATTTTTGTTTAGTATCAGTTGACATTAAGTATCCGTTTCTCCATCCAATTTCTTGATTAGTTTATTGTAAAGCAAGCGTTGCCTAATCACTAACTGCACAATATTTATTTTGGAGTAGCATGATTTAAATAAGCTGCTTCTACAGTGTAGTACCCATATTAAAAAATACAAACAATTTATAATGAAATTATGTATTTAAAAAAAAACTGTCATTTTCCGGAAGTGACGTCATGTGTTGATGATGGTGGGGGGGACAACCACGATTATGTTGCTTTTAAAAGTACTCTGGAGGCAGACCGGGATTACCAGACCTTCTTTTTTTAGATGAAGTTGGGGTGTGGTGAATTAGTGCCGGCTCATTCTCCCAAGCATTATAACCACTTTTTCTGTTTATGGAGAGGGGGCCAGTAGATGATGTCGCAGAAATGCTGCATCAGGACAGATTCTACACATTGATCTTAGCAAAAAGGCCAAGTAAGCGTAATATCGTTTTCTGCTAGGCATTACCTCCTTCTTTAAAATATACAAAATAACCGACACAGCATATGTTTTAACAGGTGGGGATGGGAATATGGAGTAAATCCCGGAAATTGCTGAAGCAGTTTATGATCTCAAAAAATCTTTATTTCATATATATTTTTAAAAGAACTGGGGATACAGAGTCAGGCCCGGAAACGGCTGAAGCAGTTTATGATCTACAAAATTACTTTATTTCACATATACTTTTAACAGTGAGGAGGGGGGATATGGTGTCAGTCTGGGTAATTGCTGAAACAGTTTACGATCTCAAAATTACTATATTTCATATATATTTATAAGAGACAGGAGGATATGAAGTCAGTCCCAGAAATGGATGAGGCCGTTTATGATCTCAATTTTCCTTTATTTCATATCTATTTTTAAGAGAAAGGAATGATATGGAGTCAGTCCCGGAAACTGCTGGAGCAGTTTACGACCTCAAAGTTTCTTTATTTTTTTTCTATTTTTAAGAGAGATGAGTTGATATGGCATCAGTCCTGGAAATAGTTGTAGAACTTTACGATCTCATATTTACTTTATTTCATATATATATTTTTTAAACGGGGCAGGGAAAACTGACACACGGAATACGGACTATGCTGAAATAATAACATTATTTAGAAAGCCATTCTTAGTATCTGTTTAACTATTCTGTACTTTCACCTAACAAATTAATAAATAAAAAACTGGTATATGAAATACGGACCATGCTGAAATAATAGCGTTATAATTTAGAAACCTAGTCTTAATATAGGGAGAGGAGGGTATTTTTGTAAAATATTCTGTACTTTCACCTAACAATCTATTAAATAAGAAACTTACATACATTCCTATTCTAGGAATTATATAATTTCGTTTAAAATTATAGTTGCGGTGGTGTTTGTGGTGGGAAAAGAGACACAGTAATGACAAATTTTCTGTTGAAGCAAACGTTACCTAATCACTAACCAAAACAATGTATTTATGCATTTAGTTGGGAATTCGATTGATTCATCTTCTAACGGTGAATTCATTTTTCTTAAAATTATGATGGCCTTGGTGGAAAGAGAAATTAGTTGATATATGTTGTACAATACCTACAGAGAGTATGTTAAATTGTTTCAGATATATATTTACATTACCCGTAAGAGGTTACGAAAATTATTTAATATATGTGTTGTACATTATCCGTCCTAGGAATTGTAAACTTTAACATTTGTGATGTTAATCATGTCATAGGGAAGTTAAAATTATTCCATACATAATTTTTGTAATTCAGGTCCTATGTTAGGTAAAATATTCTTTTGCTCGAGATAGCAAATGATATACAGACATAAAAAATACACTCTCCTAAGAATAACAGATATGTTCAAACTTCATTTTTCTCACTCTTTTATTATATAGTCCTGAGCAACGCCGGGTGGGCCTGCTAGTAATAATAATAAAACCGTACCCAAAATTTTGTATTATGAGATTAAATTAAACTTTTCAGAGAGTATTCATAAATAACAGTTTTGTGTATTTTTTATAAAACTTTCCAAAATATTTTGAACTGGAGGGTGAGTTGTGATTCGCAAGTTCGCTAAATCGGTTTCTTAATGCTAAAAAAATGCTTGCTCTTGTTTGCATTTATTTTGTTGCTCGCAAACCGATACAAAAAGGAAGGTTTCTTCAGTGGGTTTCGTGAATTTAGCGCATAGAAACATGACGATATAAAAAGATGAAGCTATATCGGTATAACTTCCACGTGGATGCAGACGCTTAGCTCGGATTTCGATCAATAATAGATCCCCTGTTTCCCCGTTGCCAGGATCTTACTTTCGATGGAACGTTTTCGTTATCGTCGTCGTTGCCGTCTGTTGAATATTTCTGGTTTCAGAATTGCAAACACAGCTCGTCTGTCGAATCAATACTCGGCGATTGACCAGGGTAGCTATCTTCGCGTCCTAGTTTTTCGAATAACATACACATAAGTTAACACATTTTTAAAACTGTTATTCGTACCGGAAAGGAATACTTTCTCGTACGTTATTGCTAATAAGGCCGACTATTTTTTCCTTTGTCGAGCTGATGTATGGTTTGTTTCAGTCCAAAAAGTTCTAAACGTCTAGGATTTAATTTTGTTTATTAATAATTTAGAAGTTTATTGTAATTCGCCTGAGACACTGCTACCGGAAAACACCGACAGTGCTTACAAGGCATTTTTGTAGGCCGAGATGTACCTCTTCTTTCCAAATCGCGATTAGGCTATGTGTCTCATTATCTGTCGAAGATATTATGACCACAAAAGTATGTTAAAAAAAAACACCGAATGAAAACAACACTAGCAAACAAATACTGGGAACTCAAAGAAAGCGGACGTTCGCCGGTAATCGAATGGAAAATAGTAAGACAAACAAACACATGTAGAGACCTAGACGATCCATGTAGATTATGCCTTCATGAAAAATTTGCTATCATATACTTTGAAGGACCCCAATATCTATTAAAATGTAGTAGATAAATAGTGAACAACTGTGTACAGAGGATAAACTTTACTCTAGGATAGCGATACAAAATAATTTTAAAATTAACAATAACACTAGAAAATAAATAAATAAAATAAACATACATATACATAAATTATCATACATATATATATATGTAAATATATATATATATATATGATAATTTATGTATGTATGTTTATTTTCTTTATTTATTTTCTATTATTATTGTTAATTTTAAACACTAACATAATAATAAATAAATAAACACACACACATTTAACTACACCCAGGTTTAAAGTAGGTCAAATCACTAGATATCTATGCTTCCTGCTACAAAAGCACACATAAAGGAAGGGGTGAACCCAAGGTCAACTGGGCCTTTGTCCTCTAAGTGCTTGCCCATTGGTTTAGTAGGAAGGGAGCGGTGGAAACTAGGAAACTCAATAAAAGGTGCGTATATAAAAACACGAGATAACCACAACTCTTCGCATAAGCCTAGCGAATCATAGCGTGGATGAAACGCGGAATATTCTGTGTAGCTTAATTGCCATATATATTTTTATAACGTACTATATATACATATAATTATTACAATTATAATTTTGTAATAACTACAGACACTAGTGTTATTTCATTTCGGGAATCATTAGTGCAGGGTGACACGATTACTACTGATCGAAAGATTTGAACCCGGTCAAAAGTCATATCTGATTCCATTAATAAGGAACAAACCTCACGGCCAAACTGAAACGCGAGAAATATCGTTGAAATTTTAGCATTTATTTTTTAAATATCCTAACATCCGGCCATAGTGATCTAATGATCATGACCTATTCATGCGAGCTTAAGTGACTGACTTTCTATTTCAACTTTAAAATGCTCAGAAATAAGAACCGAGTTTCTTAAAGGGGCTGTCATAATTATTTCAATAATACTTTGTATAAGACTTACAGACACGAGTGTTCATCCCTTTGGGAATCATCAGTGCCGAGGCACACCATTAGAACCGGTCGAGAGATTTGAACATGGCCAGGAAGCAATCTCTGACTCCATTAGCAAAGAACAAACATTACGACCAATCTCAGCCGCGCGAAATATTGTGGAAATTTTAACATTTATGGTTTTAAACGTTGTAACACTCGGGCATAGTGATCTAATGATTATTACATCATGATCTATGCATGCGAGCTTAGGTTACCTATTCTCTATTTCAACTTTATGTATATATATATAATCATTTTTTTACTATAATAATTAAATACCTACATATTCTGGCGAAAGGACTGACCCATCAAATTATCGCCCCATTAGCCTCCTCCCACTTTTTGCCAAAATAGTTGAGACCTTAATTAACCATGCTCTAGTCCATCACCTTACAGATGCTAAACTTCTGACGGACAAACAATATGGATTTAGACAAGCCCGTTCCACAGCAGACATTCTAACTGTGATCTCTGAACGTATATACCATTCACTGGACACAGCGTGGGAGGGCAGAGCGGTAGCTCTAGATATATCTAAGGCTTTTGACAGGGTATGGCATGAGGGTCTCCTCAGGAAAATTAGATCATACGGTATCACTGGTAGAATACTTAACATAATTAAATCCTTCTTAGATAAGAGAAAAATCCAGGTTGTCCTCGACGGTCGTACATCTAAACAATATGATATAAATGCGGGGGTGCCCCAGGGTTCTATCCTTGGACCTCTATTGTTCCTGATATTCATAAATGACCTCCCCGACAAAATTGCCTCTGAGATGGGTATATATGCTGATGACACTACACTCTATGGCAGGCACAACAGGAAGACGAATGAACACATTTCTAAAGAAATGGCAGAAACACTAGAGGAAGACCTCCAATCTGTGGTGGAATGGGGACAAAAGTGGTTGGTTGCGTTCAATGCTGCCAAGACTAAACTAGTTTCATTCAATAATTACAAGAAAACCTCTCTACCACCTATAGCAATGGCCATCGACTCTTTATCTGAGAGTACATCTTTCAAACTCCTTGGCCTAACGTTCACAGGAAACATGAGTTGGAACAATTACATTGAAGGCATTGCCAGGGCCGCTGCAAGAAAGGTGGGCTCTCTCTACCGTGCTAGAAAACTACTAACACCCGAAAGTATACTGTACCTCTATAAGGCCACCATTCGCCCATGTATGGAGTATTGCTGTCACATCTGGGCTGGTGCATCTGCTACTAGTGTCTCGCTCCTTGACAAAGTTCAAATGAGAGTCGCAAACCTAATAGGCCCTGAACTGGCATCTAAGCTTCAGCCTCTGTCCCATCGACGAAATATTGCATCCCTCTGCCTTTTCTACAAGTATTTTAGTGGTGAATGCTCTGACGAACTGCAACCACTTGTGCCCCCACGACGTGAGCACCCTCGACAAACCCGACAGGCTGCTAAATCCCACCCCCATACTGTAGAGATTCCTAGTTGTAAAATATCTTTTTACTCCAATAGTTTCTTCCCCAGAACCGCTAGACTCTGGAATTCCATTCCAGGTCCCTGCTTCCCCAACAGTACTGACGTGCAGAAGTTCAAGTGTAACGTGAACCGACATCTTGCTGCCCAAATCCCTACATAGTACCCCAGTAGTTGTTGCCCCTGATAGTAGCCACCTACACCAAAGTGGCAATTTGCCTTGTTTGGGGTGAAAATGTAATAAAATATTTACACTAGTGTTCATCCTTTCGGGAATCTTCAGTGCAGGGTGTCACGCTTAATACCAGTCGAAATATTTGAACCCCGCAACACGAGACATTTCTGGTTCGATTAGCGAAGACCTAATCAAATTCAGCTACCATTAACCGCGTGAAATAACGTTGCATTTAAACATTTTAATTTTAAATGTTCATTTACGCCAGCCAGACAGTGATCTAATCGTTATACGATGATCTATTCATAAGAGCTAAATTTACCGACTTAACTTCAACTGAGGTTGCTCAACGATAAGAAAGAATTTCTTAAAGGGGCTGTCATCATATATATATATATATATATATATATATATATATATATATATATATATATATATATATATATGTGTGTGTGTTTGTGTGTTTGTGTGTAATTTCCTAAGTTTTGGTTTCGATTCAAGCTGCTGCTCCCAAGTTATGTGAATATTTTTTTTTAGTTTTGAAATCGCAACTTTATAAAGTATAAAAATCACCAGAACATTAACTCTATAATAATATATATGAAATCTGCAAGAATAAAAATATCATATTTAAGCGTACTTACAACTGGGATATGCCATGCGTCCCTGCTAGCTTAGATAAATACTTTTGCAATGTTAACAACAGAACTATAATAATATTATAGCGTCTCTATTTTGATTAACATCTACAGAATGCCAACATCAATATCTTATATATAAATGGGCCTCTTTTTAGTTCTTCTTCTTCTTCTTCTTCTTCTTCTTATTATTATTATTATTATTATTTGTACTCCATAGAAGTTTTCACAAAGATAAGCACTATAGATTAATAGTGGTGTTCCTTTGAATTTAGTTGATGACAAGTCTCTTCAGATTCCAATACTTTCTAGTATGTTCGATAAAATTTACAAATGAAATTGCGTTATCGCAACAGCCGCTCCCTATTAATGTATTCACTGGAATTTGTGTGTCATTAAACTTCTCTAAGATGACATTCCTCTCAACGCACTTCAACTGTACGTCTGGTTAGTGCTCTTCGTCCTCATCAGAGCTTACCGGTGTTGTTGTCTCGAGTCTAGTTGGTAAGCACTATCTTTCTTCGATGTCATCGTAGTGAGTTATACTTCTTATTTACAACTAGCTTTACTTAAGTAATTCTTAGTAAATCACTAATGAGTGCATTCTTGGACGCTATTAAACAAATTTAACAATTTAAAATATTTTTAAAAATTAGAATGTAAAGTTCTGTGTTATTAGTTCAAAACTAGGTTGACTATTATGAAATTTTGAACATATGTAATGATCATTTAGGGAGTGTTATGTGTGAGTGTATGTTTTGTTATGTGTGAGCTGTGCAGAACCGATTCATTATTTAACTGCTAAATAGAAATTTAGAAATTGTTGTGAGGTACAAATCACTCCTATTTGAGAACTAAGTGGAATCAACCAGTCCTATGAGTACCACTAATTTCAGAGACTAAATGGAGACATTCATACCATGTTTAACCGCATGCTACGAACACGTTCCTCTTCTACCACTTTAGTGGCTCCTCTATTCTTTATGATGAATACATATTATATTAATACACTTTACACTACTTGTTGTTTCTTTCATTTGTGATCATTAGCACGGTTTTACAGAAACTGGCTGACGAGGACGATTCAAGAACTTCCCGGATCAATCTACAATAATTGCTAACAACAATTGAATGACGAATATTCGGGCAACGAATTCACTCTAAAAATAGCCATTGGAAGACAGCATTTAACGACCAAAAGGATTCAAGGAAAAAGAACACACGCGAATATTCGAAATAATTTTTTCCTACACTCGGGGGAAATTCGAAACTTCGAAAGTATTTATTTTTCAAAAGTTCGGAGAAGAACAGGAAAACCCATTTGTCTACGTCGGAAAAAAACAACATTCGAGCATAAAAATCCGCAAATACGGGATAAAGGACACTTTGGAAAAGGACAACAATTCTGACCGAAAAAAGGATATAACAAAAACATCATTAAAATCCTCATCTCGCTGTTAAAAAAGCTACGAAAAGCGGAAACTACGAGCTGAAATAGAACTCATTAGACGAATTGCATGGAGAATTATTATTACTGAATTAACGAGAGCAAGTTTTCAGTAAGTATATAAAAAAACTTTTCGTTCTAACAAGCATGTCTTGCTAATACGTCGTAGTGTTAAAAGGCAATAGCGTTTGAAAAAGAAAAAAAACTTCTGCAAACGTAAATGATATATTTTATTTTATTGGTTAAAGCGAGTATTCGTACATATTTAAAAAAAAAAAGTCGGATTTTAATCTGATTAAAATAAACTTTTCACCTATCGAGAGGACTGCACGTCGAAGAAAAAAAAAACGATCTCGCTAAGCACGACAAATAAAGTGTTAAGGAGAAACGGACATTCTTTTTCGCACAGAGATCCAAAGGAGTAACCAATATAAAATAAATGCTATAAACTCTTTTTCACGGATAAGTAACTTTTTCTTTTTAGGGAAAAATGTGCAGGATTGACAAGAAATTGAACCCAGTACCTACACATTACGAAAATCAAATAATGACAAACGAAATCTACTGCTTTCTGTATAAATGCAAACGCCGAGTTATTTTCCCAGACAAATTGCCACATGAGGAAATAAATATATGAAAGAAATATTCGTTAAATAACCAAGTACTAATTTTATAAAGTTTTTTTTACTATAGAATTAATACTATAGAAAATCTAACCGAACGAATTGTGTTGTTTCTGAAAATAAGTCATTGTCATATTAAGTAATTCCACACCGTCCAAAAAATGCAAATGGTGAAATTCCAACAAAGTCAAAAATTAGAACTTGAAAAAAGATTCCGAGAAGAGCATTTGGCAAGACACAATCAAAACGAAGAGAATTAGTTAAATTTAATAAAATATTTCGAGGAAAAACAAGGAAGAGAAAAGTTTAAAATGAACGAACAAATATTGGAAAAGAAGTTATATTAATGAAATTCTTCGAGGAAAAACAGGAAAGAGATAGGAGAAAAATGAATGAACAAATATTGGAATTGAAAAATTACATTTAGAGCAACAAAACCAGTCAGATGAAAAATAGATTTGATAACGCAAGTTTTAGTGAATAAGGACAGCAGAGAAGAAACCATCATGGCTTTTTCCCAAAATGCGATCTGGTCAGCTATTACATTTCACTATGCCCCTGAGAAAAACCTAACGTTTAAGGCATATTTAAGAAAATTTGAGTACCTTTTAAAATTGATTGCAGTGCGTGGACGGATCAAAAGAAAATTCGTTTATTGCTATGGAAGTTAGGTACATCGGACCATAACAAATTCATGAGCTTTATTTCACCAAGAAAAACCAACGAATTGTCGTTTGACGAGACAGTACAACTTCTAATGGAGTTGTACTGTCCAAAAATAAGCCTTTTTCATAAAAGGTGGAAATGCATGCATCTTACACATAAAGAGAGTCAGGACTATACGACTTTTGCGTCTATAGTTAATAAGCACTGTGACGATTTCAAATTGTGGTCATTAACAGCGGACAATTTCAAATTCTTAATATTCACACAAGGATTGATAGCCACAAAAGACGCCGATATAAGATGTCGTGCTCTAAATAAATTGGAATTATAACCTGATTTGACGCTTCAGAAACTGGCTGAAGATTGTCAGCGCTTCGTGGCAATGAAGCAAGATTCCCGAAACATAGAGGAAGCAAGTATCGTTCACATATAAAAATACGCTTCAAAAATAAAGGACACCCGCTCGCCAGCAATTACCAACGAAGAAAAAAAAAGAATCCTTCACAAAATTATCAGGAAGGAAAAAATCCTAGAACCCCTTGTGGCAATTGTGGAGGACCTCATGGGTACAATGCATGTCAATACATAAGGAAAATAACATGTGACCTATTCAAACGAGCAGGGTTGAAGACCTTATATTGCAGAACAAAAGTAGCAAAAAAGAGCTACGTAAAAACTTAAAAAAATGGACCCATCATCAACAGAGAACATAAGGAAATATTTTACAGTTAGAATCAGAAATAAAGAAGTAAAACTGCAGCTCGATTCAGAGTCGGATTTATGAATTATAAATTTTCAAACGTGGAAGCGAATAGGATCTCCACGATGACAAAGACGAATAAAGTCGGAAGATCGGTAACTGGTGAAAAAATAAATTTTGAGGGTGAGGTAGTTATTAATGTGTCACTAAAAATAAGGACAAAAAAGCTTCTAAGGAACGAAAGGAACTTATTCGGGACCGATTGGATTCAGTAATTTGTATTATGGGACTTACGAATAAGTGATTTTCGTCACAAAGTCGAAAACCTAACGGCCGATGCCGACAAACTCGAAAAAGATCTTAAAAAATCCTTCCCAATTGTTTTCTCTGAAAAGCTTGGATACTGCACGAAAATAAAGGCAAGATTTGAATTGCTGGATGAAGCAAAACCAATATTCAAAATGTCACGGAACGTATCGTTGGCTTCGAGGGGAAAACATTGAAGAAGAATTAGAAAGACTAGTTAACACTGGGATTTTGACCTCTATTAACTATAGAGAGTTTGCAACCCCTACCGTATACGTAAAGAAAAAAATCTAAAGAGATTAGGGCATGCACGGACTTTTCGACCGGATTGAATGCGGCGCTCAAGGACCATCACTACTCAATATCAAATCCAGACGAAATATTCGTTAAGTTAAATGGCGGAAAATTTTTTCCAAAATAGACTTAAGCGAGGCGTACCTACAAATACCAGTAGAGGAAGATAGCTCAAAACTTTTGTGTATCTCAACGCACAAAGGATTTTATAAATTCAAAAGATTAGCATTTGGTATAAAAGTAGCAACTGTAATTTTTTAACAGGTAATCAATACTTTGCTAAGCGGCTGAGATTTTGCAATAGGCTATCTGGACAATATTCTTATGCGTAGTCAAAATGTTGAACAACATAGAGATCATGTATTTCAAGTGTTTGACAAAATAAAAGAATACAGCTACACATTGAAGGAAACAAAATGCGACTTATTTTTGGAACGAATTAAATACCAGGGTCATATAATAGATAAGGACGGGAGGAAGCCCGATCCGAATAGGTCCACAGGTATAAAAGACATGTTGGAGCCTCATAATGTAACTAAATTGCAGAGTTTTTTTAGGGCTCGCGAACTATTACCAAACGTTCATTAAGAACATGCATGAATTGCGTGCGCCATTGAATGTACTTTTAAAAAGGACAAAAAATGGGACTGGACGCCTAAGTGCCAGGCAGCGTTTAAGAAATTAAAAGATGTATTTACGTCAGATTTATCCCTGATTCATTTTAAGCCGAAACAAGAGATTATTGTCGCAACTGATGCAAGTACTTATGGGATCGGGGCGTGCATTCTACACAAGATGCCCGATGGGTCCACTAAGCCGATCGCACAGGCGTCAAGAATTTTCCTGCCGTCCGAGAAGAATTACTCCCTAATCGAAAGGGAAGCACTGGAGATCCTATCCGGTGTAACAAAATTCCACAGATTTGTACACGGTCGTAAAGTTTAATTACAAATTGACCATAAGCCGCTTGTAACCATCTTTGGCTCTAATAAAGGTCTGCCGAATTACACAGCCCACAGACTGCAAAGATGGGGGGGGGACCATTCTACGTAATTACGATTTCAGTATGGAATTTCTTACATCTGCGATGTTAAGTCACCCAGAAGGATTGTCGCGATTAATCTCGAAATAAAGGGAAGCGTAGAAGACACAGTAATAGCGTCACTACAATGTGAAAAGGACTATACACAAATACTATGTAATACGATACAGGAACTACCAGTCACTTTGGAAGATATAATAAGGGAGTTTCATCAAAGAAATGAAAAATAAATCAATCGGATGAATCTGCGGCGGAAGCTTATTCTATGTTCAATGAGTTACTGTTGTATCGAGAAAGAGTAGTAATCCCAGCCACAATACAAAAAAAAATTACGGATTTCCATACGGGACATCCTGGGACTACGCGAATGAAGAGCCTCATGACGTCATACGTTTACTGGAAGAAGATAGACACTGATATAGAGGTCACGATAAAGTCGTGTAAGGGATGCGCATTGGCTGCAAAAGCACCCCAATACAATTTAGCCCGTGGCCTAAAGCGGACCACACATGGCAAAGAATACATGTAGATTACGCAGGCCCACTGGATGGAAACTATTATTTAATAGTGGTAGACAGTTTTTTCAAAATTGCTTGAGATATTTCGATGTAAAAGTCCAACAACAGATTTTACAATGAGTGCTCTTCACGAATTGTTCGCTAGGTTTGGTGTGGCTGATTGTCTAGTGTTAGACAAAGGCACACAATTCACTTCAGCAGATATTAAAAGTTTCTGCGAGGATTTCCAGGTTAACCACATAAGGACGCCGACCTATCATCACGTATGGAACGGTCAGGCAGAGAGGTTTGTAGACACGCGTAAAAGGCACGCTGAAAACAGCCCCTAAGAAGGCTAAAGGCGCTCGAGCAGTTTTTACAAATTTACCGAATTCCGCCAAATGAAAACATTCTATCGAAGATGTCACCCGCAGAGTACATGTTTGCGAGGAAAATTAGGCCGGTCTTCGAGAATCTTTTGCCAAAACAGATGAAACCGCCAAATACTATAGTTTCTAAAAAGAGGTATTTTCCAGGTACACAAAATAATAGTACGGTGTGGAAACTAGGAAAGACCAGAAAAAAGATCCGGCGGATGGTCTACATTATCAAAGGTCCAAAATTTACGTACAAGAAACATTTAAACCAAATTCGGAAACGTATCACAGATTACGAAAGAAAACCCCCTGGGAGGGGGGCGTTTTGGGGTACAAATCAGCCATATTTGAGAACTAAGTGTAATCAACCAGTCCCTTGAATACCACTGGTTTCAGAGACTAAATGGAGACATTCATACCATGTTTAACCGCATGCTACGAACACGTTCCTCTTCTACCACTTTAGTGGCTCCTCTATTCTTTATGATGAATCCATATTATATTTATACACTTTACACTACTTGTGGTTTCTTTCACTTTAAACCCTAGCACAGGTCTACAACATAAATAAACGACAATTTGGCTTGGTGACGTTAGATGAATTACTAGTACCAAATTTACTAATTAACTACTTTGCTCAGTGCCGCACATTATCGAATCATCTATATACTAAAGTTAATATACTATAATGCCTGAACTGATTGTATATTTTTTTAATAAATTTATTCTATGAATTTATTAGCTTACTACTTTCAATTCAAATTCACATTGACGTGAAAATCTCTAATTTGTTTCATTCAAGCTACCACCATACTCTTCATTAGAGAATTTGAAAAAAAAAAAACCTGTTTGAAAATCACTTTTCTATTTAAACCATGCCACGAGGAAAGAAAAAGAAACAAGTGAAGTATGCATGTTCCTCCATCAGTGCCCAGCTGTTGTGCAGCAGGGGTTCCTATTGGAGATGACGCGCGGGGGGTCATATTGGGGACACATTAACGGGACTCATAATACAGACATAATGATAGTGATGATAAGGGAGAGAAGACAATTATATATACATATGTTCTTTTAACACATATTAGAGGGTTACACAATGTTCATTATAAGATGATAAACACAATTACCTTTCGTTCGTGATGAAGTATGGCACAAGACTACAGTTACAACATAATGATGACTTCTTTATTCATCTGATCGACCATCGATGACGTCAGGAATTCAAACTTGGATCTACATAGTTAATCTTCTACCCTTCGCCTCTAAAGGACTCTTCTCTGACTGTGTCAACTCTTGGCTGATTAACTCTCTGACTGACTAAAATCCGCACCCATAGTGTCTTATGTGGAGAAATGTCCTTTGTCTATAATGTCAGAAATGTGTTTTACAACGGGACTAATTTTCCTAAGTTTATCCAACACCCTCTTTTTTTTACATAGGCATCACCACTTATCAAGGCCCAGAGGCCATTTGAGAATAAAGGTAAGGAGTGTACAGTAGTCAATTGGGCAATACAGTAATTGTCAGTAACGGAAATTCAGTAAATTTGTTAACTTAAGGGGAACGACTTATCAAGAACTTATTTACATTAGACTTGAAGACAACCATATTCTAGTCAGCTGGAAAGCAGGAAAACGGAAAACAATTTCACAGGCGTGCAGTTCTAATAAAGAAGCTTTGTTCATGGAATCTACGTTTAAGTTTAGGCACATATAAAGAGTGTGTGTGGGGGGGGGAATTATTGATAGTGTTTTCAGCTAGACGAGTGTTTCTTGTGAAATTTCAGCGAGGAGGGGGACCATAGATTGTAGCTCAGTCGAGCAGTTGCCATGAAAATAGCGATAAAGCAAACTCGCTACATCTCTTCTGTGAGAAATAGGTTGCAGGGATGAAAAAGGGACATCTCCTATAAGGCTACGGGCCCTGTCGCTAGGGCATTAGAATACGCCGACTGTCCCCCTGCAGAGGGTAAAAGTCCCTCGATGGGGATCCTGGATATGACCTTAAACTATATCCACTGGTGAGGCCCCAGCTTGTGGGCTTTGGGGAGTGTGGAGCCACCCTTTAATTACCATTGCTCCCCGGTCCACTCTGACCCGGAGTAGTAGTACCTGTTAGGGTCCCAACTATGGGTTGAATAGAATACGGCATGAAAACAACAAATATATTCTATTAAAAAAATTTTTTTCTTCAAAATCTTTGGATTCGGCATTAAATAAACCGAAAAGGGTTGATATGCCGTAAAACAAAAACAACCAACCAACCTATAAGGCTACGAAGTCTAGTTGGAACTCTGTCAAGGCAGGCTAAGTCCTTTCTAGCAGCTATGTAGATGTGGCAACAGTACTCCATCCTTGACCGGACTTGGCTCTTATATAGATAGAGAATTGCATCAGCAGTGAGATATCTACTGGATCGAAAGAAGGATCCCATAATTTTTTCAGCGGCTTTGGCTACAAATTTTATGTAGGTGTTCCATTTCACAAGCTTGTCAAAACATGAGGCTTCCTTAATTGATGCCAGATGGGGATCAGAGCGTTGATGATATAAAGATAGAAGCTTGGTTTTAGATGCACTAAAAGTAACCAGCCACTCCTTTCCCCATTGTACTACGTGCTCAAGATCAAAGGAGAGATAATCGGAGAGAACTTGGTCGTTTACGGTCTTAGATGTGCCACCATAGATGGTAGTATCATTAGCATAAATGTCTACGAATGACGTAAGTATGTGATTTGGAAAATCATTAATGTAGACCAGGAAAAGAATTGGGCCTAGGATGGACCCCTGAGGGACTTCAGCATTAATACTGTGAGCTTCTGATCTCTGCCCATCAACTACCACTCTTATGAACCTATCAGAGAGAAATTATTTGATAATTGAGAAGACATTTCCCACTATACCCTAGCTGGAGATCTTGTGAAGTAAACATTTAGCCATACCCTATTAAAGGCTTTAGATATGTCAAGAGCAATTGCCCTAGAAAGGTTGCCTCCGTCGCAAGATTCCCTAATCCTATGAGATATAACTGTAAGCACGTCTGCTGTAGATCTAGCAGAACAGAAACCATATTGTGTGTCACGAAGAAGGTTATTTTTACTGAGATGATTGATTACTTCTCTATTTAACACGAATTACAGCAACCTACTTATGACGCACAGAAGACTTTTTGGCTTTTACTGAGAGGGAGATGACCGGTCACCTGAATACATATTTTCCAGGGTGATAGGAAGCAATTCTCTTTAAGACAACTTGTAAACACTTTTGTAAGTATGAGCGCTAGTTCTGGTTTAAGTTTTTTTAGTACTATAATTGATATACCGCCAGAACCGGTTGCTTTACTGGAATCAAGGTTTTTGATTAGCTTGGCAACATCACGTACAGATATTTGTATATCACATAGCATGTTTTCTGATACAGGAGGAAATATTGGGGTTGGTGGCATTAGAGTAGAATTAGCTGCAAATTTCTTGGCAAAGAGTTTGGCTTTGTCTGATGCTGACGAGATTACCTCAGGTCCATTGATGATAGTTGGGATAGAGCACACGTTTTTGTTCAGCATTCTGTTTGCTATTTGCCAAAACTGGTGGGAACCAACCCGCTGCTCAGCTACTTTGGACTTGATGGACCGAGCATACAACTCTCATGCGTTCTTTATTATTTTTTTTGCAATGGTTGCTGGCAGTTCTGAAAGCAACTTTACTTTCAGTACATCTATTATTTTGAAACAATGGAAAAAGTCTGTGCGCAAAAGCAGCATCACATTCTGGAGCGAACCACGGCTGGCTGTTAGGTTTTCGCTGGAACTTTTTCGAGGGCATGAAATGGTCAATACCTAGAATTAACCATTCTGTCAGGCCTGATACTATAGAGGACACGTCCTTTTTAAACATGGAACGCAGAGGTAGTTTGATATAAATGTACGGAAGCTATCCCAGTCTTCCATAGAGTATCGATACGGTGGAGAGGTACGTCTGCAGACTTTTTACATTTCATTTTTATCTTAATTGATTCAACAGAGTTGTTGGAAGATCCAAGTGGAGACAGAACGGAAACTGAACATTGTTCAGGGCAAGTTGTGAGCATAAAAAGAATCCAACTTATTTTTGAACAATATAATTTTAATTTGCATTGTTCATTCTTTTACTGACATATTTAATATTCAGATTTCTAAAAGAATTAACAATAGACTTAATTTCTAACATTCCATTTCTTAACTTTGCCTACAGGGTTCGATTCTAGGCTTATCCTAATCTCATTTTTACTTATCTAATATTCTTCTTATTAACATGGAAAGAGGACAGCCCTTTTCCATGTAACACGGTGAACGAGGCATTAAAAATGACTAAGCTCAGCATC
>NC_136492.1:81012484-81142484 GCF_053919585.1 Euprymna scolopes
GATGCTAAACTTCTTATTGACTAACAATATGGATTTAAGCAAGCTCGTTCCACATCCGACATCCTAACTATAATCTCCGAGAGTATATACCATTCACTTGACAAAGCAGGGGAGGGTAAAGCGATAGCTCTAGATATATATTTTTTGACAGCGTATGGCATGAAGGTCTTCTCAGGAAAATCAGGTCATACGGTATCACTGGAAGAATACATAACATAATCAAATCCTTCTTAGATAAGAGAAAAATCCACGTTGTCCTTGATGGTCGTACATCTAAACAATATGATATAATGCGGGAGTGCCTCAGGGGTCTATCTTTGGACCTCTATTATTCGTAATATACATAAATGACCTGACAAAATTATCTGTGAGATGGGTATATATGCTGATGACACCATGCTCTATAACAGACACGACAGGAAAACAAATGAACACATATCTAACGAAATGGCAGAAACACTAGAAGATAATGTCCAATCTGTAGCGGAATGCTGCCAAGACTGAACTTGTTTCCTTCAATAACTACAAGAAACCTTCTCTACCACCAATAGCACTGGCCAAAGACTCTTTATGTAAAAGCACATATTTTAAACTCCTCGGCTTAACGTTCAAAGTAAACATGAGTTAGAACAATCTCATTGAGAACATTGCCAGGCCCGCTGCGAAAAAGTTAGGTTCTCTCTACCGTGCTAGAAAGCTACTAACGCCCGAAAGTATCCTGCACCTCTATAAGGCCACCATTCGCATATGCATGGAGTATTGTTTTCATATTTGGGCCGATGCATCTGCTACTAGTCTCTCACTCCTAGACAAGGTTCAAAAGAGAGTCGCAAACGTGATAGGTCCTGAACTGTCATCCAAACTTCAGCCTCTGCCCCATCGACGAAACGTAGCATCCCTCTGCCTGTTCTACAAGTACTTTAACGGTGAATGTTCCGACGAACTGCAAGCACTTGTACCCCCTCTACGTAAATACCCCCGACAAACCCGACAAGCAGTAAAATCCCACCCCTTCACAGTAGAGATCCTTAGATGTAAGAGAACCTTCTACTCCAGTAGTTTCTTTCCTAGAACCGCTAGACTTTGGAATTCCCTTCCGGGTTCCTGCTTCCCGAATTGTTCTGACATACAGAAGTTCAAGTGTAACGTGAACCGACGTTTTGCTGTCCCACTCCCCATATAGTACCTCTGTAGCGTGTGTGCCTAATAGTAGCCCCCTACATCAAAGTGGCAATGAGTCTTGTTTGGGGTAAAAAGGTAAAAAAAAAAAAAATACGAAAGTCTTCCTTTAAAAAATACATAGCAACACAGCAAACAAAAATCAAAACCAAAAACAACATGTATTACATTTTTCGTTCAAGGAAAATATAAATATTGCTAGCCAAGAATGGCGGGTAAAAAAGTACGTACACTACTAAACAGGAGAGACTGCCAGAAGAGTATACTATTTGAAAGCTAACAATCAAAAAATATTTTTATCAATATGCAACTAATAATTATCATATAAGATACGGTATTCGCGTAGAATCAAAATTGAATAATTGTAAATTATACATACATGATTCACAGAATAAAAACTCGAAGAGTTGAGTTCAAAACGAATTACCCGTTAAAAAACATAAAAAAACGTTGGAGTATTCCTCTTAGTAACAGTGCCGTTTCAGTGAAGAGGATTGTATATTAATATAGGGTTATATTGTAGCTAAGTAATGTTACATAATTATAATTGTTGAAAATGAATGTTGTATGAATATATAAAATTAATGGTAGCGATTCGTGATGTAAATTATTAAGTGGGTTGGATATTGAGTAAGCATGTATTTCTGTTAAAGTGTTTGAAATAAAATAATCTTTTAAATCGGAGGAATTGTATTTCAGTTTATTCTCATAATTATAACTGTAGTTTCTTATCCAGGCGAGAGATTTTATAGAAAATGAGTCGATCTTGATCGATAGCAGAGACTTTAGAAGGAGTCAAATTAAGGAAATTCGTTTATGTAGATTTGTTATTAACGTCATATGCTTCGATATATGTTATTTGTACTAACTATGCACGTATTAAATAAAAAATGCTTATTTTATCAAATAGATCATTTGAAATTGTTTATAATAAAACTTGATTGCATATATGTTTATTTATTATTTAAGGGTGCTTGGTATGTATATTCATATTAGGTATGTAAGCAGTAGATTAAACATATAATTCTTTGAAGCGAGTTTACTAATATTTGTTGTTATGGTAAGCGTGCGTTATGGGGAGCAAGTATGCTATATTTTGGTTTGTAACGGTCGTTTAATGTAATATGTGAAATTATTAAGGGATGTTTATATATATGAAGAACTATATACCAAATGAAATATTGTAGGGCGGAGTATAATTTATATTATTTTCAGATCTATGTATGGGTAAAGACATAACAGCAGAATTTTCTAAGGTTCTTATAGTATACACTTCGTGTCAAATTATTAACGAGATAACACTTTTTTACCAGTTTCAGAAACTTACCGGTAGTTTCGTATCAAAAGCTTCGGAAACATTGGCAATGCTGAGCTGTGCGTACTGTGAAACTTTCGTACTGTTCCGCACAATGTAAACAATTTGCCATCGTAATTGCTGAATCCACAGTATTTGAAGTGTGTCAAATTATTAACAAGGCAGTTTGTTTCGTCAATAAAATGGGTCGTAAAGATGGATAGAGTAGTTCTAAAAAGAGTCCTATTACAGAACAGCTAGCAAAAGTTAAAACTACCCTCGAAATATCGAAAATGATAGGAAGGCACCATCAAACTGTGCATAACTTTTTCAAGTATCCTACAAAGGTACGTAAGAGAGCTGATAAAGTTAAATCTAGAGTTATTTTCACGCCGTTCCTTACTCCAAATTAAATGTGAAGTTGTTAAGAACTCTGAGCAGACAAGTCTTTTACCAAGCCGGATTAAAGAATGTCTCAAAAAGTACTCGATGTCGCCTTCTGAAATAAGTGGCAAAGTCTATCAAGCCGTGACAAAACCTCCATTAAAGCAACATCACATACAAAACCGATAGAAATGGGCAGACGAAAACATGAAAACGGATTTTTCCAAAGTTTTGTTCACGGATGAAGTGCGTATCACACTTGATGGCCCAAATGGCTGGAGCAAGGGATTGATCCTAGATGAACGGCATCGTCATAAGCGTTTAAGGCGCCAACAAGGGGGTGGTGGGATAATGGTTTGGGCTAGGATTATCGGAGGTAATTTAGTTGGCTAATGGAGAGTCCCAGAAGGCGTAAAAATGACATCAAATGCTTACATAGCTTTTCTGAATGAGGAATTTAAACAATAGCTGAAGAAGCAAAGGTTGACATTCAGGAGAACCATTATTTTTATGCAAGATAATTCTCCCTCGCATGCTGCAAACAAAAGCAAAGAGTATGTGCAACAACTGGGGTTCTGTGGGCGACGGAACATGGAGTGGCTTGCAATATCACCAGATTTTAACCCAATTGAGAACCTTTGGAATATCATGAAGCGATGCCTCTATGGAAGTGGACGCCAATTTAAGAGCAAAGATGAGCTGAGGGATGCTCTCCAACAGGTATATCGCGAGAAATAACTGTTAACTAATCACAAATTTAATTAATTCTGTGGACCAAGGTCTTTTACAAGTCATTCATAAAAAAGGATCGCATATCCCCTACTAATTATGTCAACGTAGAAATTGCTATGCAGTTATTGTGTTCTACAGATTTTTCCTAGTTAATGTAATGTCTGAATATTATGGGTAGATTGTGTTTTTTTTTCTCAACCTCGTTAATAACTTGACACACTGAGATGAACAGATATACCTATCTTTGCCATAGTTTCGCTAATACTGCTTTAAATACTTTTATTTCCTGACTAGAGTAGCTGAATAGTGTTATAAGCACTTTCTCAAAGTTTCATGGATTTTTCTTCACTCGTTCCTTTAATATTAAAAAAAATGTAAACTCGTTAATAATTTGATACGCAGTGTATTTTTAAAGGTAAATAATGTTTCGTTGAAATATTATTCCTTAAAACTACCGTATTTCATGTCCGTGGGCAATTCATATATTGTTTAACACGCAAATGCATTAGATGTAAAACCGAAGAAACAATATACAATCCTTGAAAGATAACAGGTTTTGGAGTTTTGTGCAGTGGTTATATGGAAAAAAACTATACGACAAAGGTCATTGTAACTGACCCTGTTATGTGATATAACGATGCAAGAACTGGAAAGATGCAGTACGAGGAAGAAGAAAAGGAGACACAGGAAGAAAATAGGAGGATGCAGAAGAATGTAAAGCGGGTGAGGAGAAGGACTTTTAATAAAAGGATTATGATGACAAAAGTAAATATGATAGCGTACATTCTATTTTTATGATATTTATAACAATGTCTTAATCATGGGATACAGGACTGAACTTTGCGTTTCACCTGCACACGGAATAATTTTACGTTGAGAGGCATCTTTATAAGGTCCTGCAGAAAGGCCTAGAATTATATAATGATAACATTAAAAGAAACAAAAGCCAGATACCATACATTATTTTCAGAATGATTATTCCTATTTTAAAATAACATTCCCCTATGTCTGCAGGATTCAGCAAACATATGAAATAATATTAGAAGATGCATCGGAATAAAAACCGTGGAATTTTAAATGATTGGTGTGGCTCGCTAAATTATATATTTTACAAAGTTATAAAAAAATGTAGAGTGACTTATGAAAACACTTAGAACAAACCTAGTTGCAGAGGAGAGAGGGAAGTATGAAAGAGAATTAATGGTGCCAGTCAAATTGAAAACAAAAAGAGTAAAAAAGACAAGAACCACTTCAAACCGCAGTCTATATTCACATTAGTTTCATAGTATGAAGATATTCGCATTTGGAAAATATCTAAGCAACTTTAATATAATGTGTCACAGCTCACAAACAATATATATATATATATATATATATATATATATATATATACACACTAGACTACCCGTGACCCGTTGGGTAAGTATATGGTATGGCTAGCTAATGAATAGTTATTATATTAATTATGGCAAAGGTATTCACGCTTGCGCGTACAACAATGGCCACCACTTTTAACATACAGAATTACATTGTTTAGTATTCGGAAAACTACTTATTTGCGGAAATTTTAAATGCGATAGTCGTTTTACCCTAAAACCTACGACAGTCGTCATTTTAAAGGAAAATCTTAAAGTGGAAACCAAGTAAAAATTTACCAAAACTTCTATTTTTATATTTGCTTAAAAAAAAACTACACTATATTCAGTATTGGTCATCTACACCTTAAAATTTGTCTGATGTCATTTCCACCGAATAGCTTTGTAAACGGAAAAAACTAAGACTCCTTACGAAAGCACTTATCACAACTTAACAGCTATAGTATTTTCCGGTGTTGTTGTATATGTCGTCACTTGTCTGAGAGAAATACCGTTATTTACTAAGACATTAGCGCACAGTGAACACCCACCTTTTGGCAACTTTAACTCCCTATTTTGTATGTTTTTGTTATTTCAATCTCTATGAAAAAAACTTGCTTTAATTTTTATTTAAAAGAAAAAAGGCTGATATTTGGACTTGACAATAAATTCTCTGAAAAAGTATGCAACGCAAATTGCAGAGTGAAATGTAATATTTATTAAACAAGCTCAACGATAGTTTTGAGTATGATTCTTTAATTAATTGTTGTGGGGTACAAATCGCCCCTATTTGAGAACTAAGTGTAATCAACCAGTCCTATGAGTACCACTAATTTCATAAACTAAATCGAGAAATTCATACCATGTTTAACCGCATGCTACGAACACGTTCCTCTCATACCACTTTATGATAAATACATATTATATTCATACACTTTACACTACTTGTGGTTTCTTTCATTCGTGATCATTAGCACGGTTCTACAGAAACTGGCTGACGAAGACGATTCAAGATCTTCCCGGATCAATCTACAACAACTGCTTACAACAACTGGACGACGAATATTTGAGTAAGGACTCACTCTAAAAAATAGCCATTGGAAAACAACATTTGACGAACAAAGGAATTCACGAACAAATAACACACGCGGATATTCGAAATAATTTTTTCCTACACCCCGTAGAAATTTCAAACTTCAAAAGTATTTATTTTTCAAAAAGTTCGGTGAAGAACAGGAAAAACTACTTGTCAACGTTGGGAAAACAAGGCCGATAGCCATTAGTCGCGTGCTCTCGTGTAATGAATGAATGCGTGAATGAAGGATTGGCGTGAAATTTTTAAAGATAAACTAAAATGACCGAAAAATGGGCTGAAATGAAATAAAAAGTCAATCACTCAGAATGACTTTAATGAACTTAAGGATGAATTGAATGACCTTAAGAATTACTTGAATGCTTAAAAATAACTGGAATCCTTCAAAAACAACTTGAATGATCTGGAGAATGACTTGAATGGCTTTGAGACTGACTGGTTGTAAAGTGGGTGATCATTGTACATTAAATTAATACAGAAAAGTGATCCCCCACTTTATATCACAAAGTTACAAATATAAGTACAGCATGTAGCAAGAAAAAATACTACACTTTGATCTTTGTCAAAAAGCCAAGAAAAGCGGTATTTATTTGCTACCCCACCGAGCAAATTAGGCACAAGGCCTATTTTTAATGTGAGAAGTGAAGGGGAAATGGGGACAAACTCCCCGGGGAGTAGGAGAGCTGGATAGTGACAATTGGTATGAAGGGGTGCCCCTACATTGACCAAGGTCTTAGATGTGGGGTTGCCCCCACATATGGTCTTTACTTGCAGTATCTGCCGGAAAAATGTATTTATTAGCTTCCCCACTGAGCAAATTAGGCACAAGTCCGTTTTTTAATGTGGAGAGAGAAAGAGGGGGAGGGAAAAGGGGACCAGCTCCTGATGGGTGGGAAATGGGAGCTGGATAGTGACAATTGGTATGAAGGGTTGTTCCTACATTGACCAAGGTCTTATATGTGGGGTTGGTATTTATTTGCTCCCCCACCGAGCAAATTAGGCACAAGGCCGATTTTTAAAGTGAAGAGGAAATGGGGACCAGCCCCCGGGGAGAAAGGAAGCTGGACAGTAACAACTGGCATGAAGGGCCGCCCCCACATTGACCAAGGTCCTACATGTGGGCTTACCCACACATATGGTTCCTGCTTGCAGTATCCGCTGGAACTGATACTACACTTTGATTTTGGCCAAAAGGCCAAGAAATGGTATTTATTTGGTCTTTACCGAGCAAATTAGGCACAAGGCCGATTTTTAATGTGAGGAGTGCAGGGGAAATGGGGACCAGGCCCCCCCGGGGAGTAGGGGAGCTGGATAGTGACTATTGGTATAATGGATTACCCCTACATTGACCAAGGTCTTATATGTGGAGTTTAACCCACATATGGTCTTTTCTTGCAGTATCTGTCGGAACAGATACTACACTTTGATCTTGGTCAAAATGCCAAGAAAAGCGGTATTTGTTTGCTACCCCACAAATTAGGCACAAGGCCGATTTTTAATGTGAGGAGTGAAGGGGAAATTGGGAACAACTCCCCGGGGAGTAGGGGCGCTGGATAGTGACAATTGGTATGAAGGGTTGCCCCTATATTGACCAAGGTCTTATATGTGGGATTATTATTTATTTGCTCCCCCACCGAGCAAATTAGGCACGAGGCCGATTTTTAATGTGAGGAGTGAAGGGGAAATTTAATTAATCTAATTTGCTCAGTGGGGAAATGAGGACCAACTCCCCGGGGAGTAGGGGAGCTGGATAGTGACAATTGGTATGAAAGGTTGCCCCTACAATGACCAAGGTCTTATATGTGAGGGTTTTTTTTTTACATGGGTGTCACCACTTATCAAGGCCCAGAGGCCACTCAAGGATAAGGGTTAATAGGTATACATTAGTCATTGTGATTTTAGCATATAAACAGTGGGAAATTTGTAACTTGGATTACTTAGGGGGATGATTCAATTAGAACTTGTTCACATTGGACTTTTTCTTATTTTTTTCATAGGTATCACCACATTATCAAGGCCAAGAGGCCACTCAAGGATAAGGGTTATAGAGTGTACAGTAGAAATTGGACAATATAATAATCATTAGTAATGAAAATTTGTTAAATTTGATAACTTATATGGAACGGCTCATCAAGAACTTATTTACGTTAGACTTGAAGACAACCATATTGTAGTCAGCCGGAAAGCAGGAAAACGGAAGACAATTCCACAGGCGTGCAGTTCTAATAAAAAAGCTTTGTTCATGGAATCTACGTTTAGGTTTAGGCACAGATAAAGAGTGGGGGGAATTATTGATAGTGTTTACAGCTAGACGAGTGTTTCTTGTGAAAGTTTTGCGAGGGGGGACCATAGATTGAAGCTCAGTCGAACACTTTCCATGAAAATAACGATACATCAGAGACAAACTCGCAACATCTCTTCTGTGAGATAGAGGTTGCAAGGAAGAGAAAAGGACATCTCCTACGAGGCTACGAAGTCTATTTTGAACTCTATCAAGGCAGGACAAGTCCTTTCTAGCAGCTCCTGCCCAGATGTGGCAACAGTATTCCATCCTTGGACGTACCTGGCTCTTATATAAATAGAGAATAGCATCAGCAGTGAGATATCTACTGGATCGATAGAAAGATCCCACCATTTTTCCAGCGGTTTCCCCCACATATGGTCTTTGCTTTCAGTATCTGCCGAAACAGATCCTACACTTTGAGGTATTTATTTGCTCCCCCACTGAGCAAATTAGGCACAAGTCCGATTTTAAAGTAGCAAACTACGGATTCAAAGTGGCTCTCGAAAAATGTGAGTTTGGTATGGAAAATTTAATATTTGGGACAAATAATTGATCCAAAAGATTGAAGACCTAACCCAAATAGAACAAAGCAATTAGAGACATGCCTAGACCGGGCAATGTAGTGAAATTGCAGTCATTCTTGGGTCAAGGGAAGTAATATAACCCTTATATCCCAAATATGCAGGAATTAAGGGCACCGTTGAATGAATTCTAGAAAAATACAAAATTGTACTAAACAAAAGGATGCAAGGAAATATTCCAAAAAATTAAAAAAAAAATGTTTGTTATCGGATCTAGCTTTGACACATTACGATCCAAAGAATGAGTAAATTATAGCAGCAGATGTGAGCGAATACTGTTTAGCAGCCATGCTTCTACGCGGATTAGAAGATGGGTCTACTAAACCAATTACTTACACCTCAAGATGATTTTTACCTGTGTTATATTTACTTATTAAAAGAGTCTTATTAAAGTGCAGTCTTAGTAAGAGAGTCTTAAGGAGAGATGTGTAAGAGAGATTGTTCGTTTTATAAAGAATATCGTTGTTTCTGTTATGAAGAGATTGTTGTAAGAGATATTAGGGAGAGTTTTATTTTGATTATTCTTTGTTTCTTTTTTTTGTTATATCGTTCGTTGTTAGGACTTTTTAATAGTGAGAGTCTTAGAGTCTTATTAGAGTGAGACTTCGAGAGAGTTTGTTGTTGTGTATTGGAGAGAGTCTTTTATTAAGAGGAATTTTGTGAGAGAGATTGTTCATGTTATGATGATATTCATTCTATTTGTTTTTATTTTATTTATGAATGAAATATTCGTGGGTAGTTTTTTTTTTAACTGACCGTATCTCTTTTATCATTCATTACGGCATATCGGCCTTTTTTCTTTATTTAATATTTTCTTGTAACTTTAGTTCTCTGTGTGCGTGTGTGTTCAAAATTTTTGTTTGTTCGCATTTCTGTGATCGTGTGATGTTTTTTCCGTGGTATTATTTATTTATCTATTTTTTAATTATCTTGGACCCTTTTAAACGTTGTGTTTCTTTTTTTTTATTTTTCCGTGGTAACCGAAGTTTTTTCTTTTTTTTTTTAAACTAACCCTTGCTGGGTGGTCAGGTCGCTACGGCTCCAAATTGTATTTATTGTATATACCCCAGGGTAGGTTTTTGCATCGTTGATGCAAGTTGGTCGACGGGCACCACATCGTATTTGTTATATAGGGGGTTTCATTAAAAGAGAGTCTTAGAGAGAGAGAGAGAGAGAGAGAGAGAGAGAGAGAGAGAGAGAGAGAGAGAGAAAGAGAGAATTTTATTATAAGAGATGTCTTAGAGAGAGAGATGTTTTGTAAAAGAGAGGGATGTTGTTGTAAGAGATTGTTCGTTTTATGAAGAATGTCGTTGTTTCTTTTATGAAGAGATTGTTCGTGTTATAAAGATTCATATATATATATATATAAATGTTTATACTTAGATGTGTAATAGAAGGAAGCTCTTAGAGTGAGGAGACAGTGTTGAGACATTGCGTAGACAGTCTTCAGACAGTCTTAGTGTAATGAGATGTAGAGTTCACATTGTAGATATTAGATGTGTATGTCAAGACATTTTATAACACAGATATATATACATATAATACAATTTTCACTTTACCTTTTTGGTAGAATCACAACACAAAGACGACGTTTATAAAAACACATGATGGGTTTATTTCTTCTCACGACCGGCCGTGGTTTTCATCATCAATGATTCAAATCTTCACATTCTAAGTTTCAAAGTCATCGTCTCGCTTCTAGACGTTCGAATTCCAAACTGCAGACTATCGTCTGTCGTTCTCAAACTCCCTCTGAGTTTCTCCCAGTTTCTCCTTACTTAACTCTAAATTTTTCTAACTATATCAAGAACTTCCCATTTTTCCATGACGTCATACACATGTTAAAATATGTGTCTTCTTTCACGTGTTCTGGACATGCGTGTCCAAAACTTTTCCTTTTTTTACAAAAGGAATTTTAACCTATATTCTCAGTAACCTATATTTCCAATATGCTAAAAACATGTTTATTAAATTATCTTGTAGCTGCATCGGTTCAATTGAATTTTCAAAACAAAATTGATAGTGCACATTCTTTTCTTGAAACTATTTTATCTCTAAGCTAAACAATCGTTTGTTTTACATTCCATTTTCTAATTCTCACACGTAATCTATTTCTAAACCTAAATTACGCAGTTCGAATTTCTTCTATGCTATTTCATTTTCATTTTAACTAAATCTCTCTATTTTTATACTTACATGAAAAGGGGACAGCCCTTATCATATAACACCTGCAGAGAGAAATTACTGTCAGATTGAAAAGGAAGGTCTCGCAATGATGTACGCTATGGAAAATGTTCATAGATTCATCGTTGGAAGATCTTTTGTCCTGCAAACTGACTATAAACCATTAATGTCAATATTTGATTAAAAATAGGTGTTCCTATCCATATCGCAAACAGATTGCAGCGCTGGACATTAATTTGCTCAACTACAATTTTAAAAGGCAACACTTACCATACAACAAAATAACACATGCAGATCGTCTGTTCAAATTGTTTTCACGTAAAACGGAATTTCCCAAAGAAACGGTTATAGAAGAAGTAAAAAAGAAAATGAATTAACAGACATACTAATAAATATTGTTAGAGATCTATCTGTAACACCCGAAGAAATAAAAAAGCAGCGAAAATAGGGGAATACATTAACAAGATAAAAAACAAGAGTGGCAAAACAAAAAGAAGAAAAAAGATTTAAAGTGTTTCCATTTTCGATATCTGACGAAATTCTAATGTAGGCAGATAGACTGGTAATACTGCAAGTGTTACAGATGAACATTCTGAAAGAAATTCATTCGAGCCATACCAGGATCTGCAAATGAAAGCTCCAGTGAGAGGATATACCTACTGGCCCAAAATGGACCAGGACATAGAAAAAATAGTAAAATTATGCAAAGGTTGCCACCTAGCAGAAATTTTTTTTTATCCAACTTTGGCGTAAAACATATGTACCCTAGACACGCATCCATATAGTTTACACAGGACCACTGAAAGGATATTATTATCTGGTAATCGTAGATAGTTTTTCAAAATGGCCGGAATTTTATGAATACAAACACCCCACAGCTGAAACCACTATAAAGGCGTTAGACGAGGTATTTGGTCGTTTTGGAGAACAAAAAAATATTTTTTAGTGACAATGGTACCCTGTTCACGGGTTAAGAATTTAAGGACTACTGTGAGTCACTGGCCAGGGAACATATGACAACGCCAACATATAACATTCGGCTAACGGGTAAACAGAAAGGTTTATCGATGCCTTTAAAAGAGCATTGAAAAAGAATAACAACATCGATACTGAAGAAAAGAGCATCAAGAATTAGCTAACAATTTATAGGATAACACCAAACAAGATTACTAATGCAAATTTATATCCAGCTGAAATATTGTTTACCAGAAAAATACCTTCGGTGTTCGACCGATTAATTCTGAGAAGAAAAAGACACAAAAAATTATTAAAGATAATGCAAAGTACAGGACGTATAAGGATGATGACAATTTTTGTTAAAGCTATTGAGAAGGAAAACGTTTTTGGGAGATGGAATAGACTTAAAAAGTATCGGACGAATGGTCTTCATCATAAAATGACATGCATTTTCCAAAAACGACACATAAACAAATTGAGACCAAGATACATAGTAACGGGTGAAAACCGAGAGCTACCAATGGAAGTGTTGTACGACAAAAAAATGGGTTTACTAAACAAGGGAAGTATCAGTAACTCCGAAAACTAATTACTCTCCTAATCGAAGAATTCACAAATACAAACTGTAAGGAGAAGTGGAAAATATGGAAAGAGGCTGGACGCTTTGCTTCAAGCTAAAAAAGAACTAAAAAGTAAAGCCAAATTCTGGGGAAGAATTTAGTTTGGGGAAGGTGTTATAATGGAATGAATTAGCACCCCTTTCGTACAATGATATACAATGTAGAATCAGAGAGTTTCAAGACACCGAGAAAGACAGACGTGTATTCCCTTTGTAAACAAACCTTTGTATTGACCCTAAGTGAATGTCTTATGGTTATCTAAAGAAAGATATATCAGTATATATATTAAACATTAAGAGGAGATATATGTATATATATATATATACCCGTTCGTGTCGGGGGAGTCTGCTAATTTCAGTTAATGTTCGTAGATGTGATATCTACCGCTTGCATACCATCAGTAACTATCTTAGTTGTATAAGAAGTGTTACTTGTTGCATAGTAGAATGTAGAACTGGATGAGATATAAATTAAAATCGAGTCATTGCCAATAGATTGCGCGGTAGCCCATGTGGTTAGGTCAGTATTGCACACTTCATACGTGCGAGGACATGGGTTCGCGCCCATATCGGAGCACGTCACTGATGAGATAGAGCATATCGAAACTCACTTTGGGTCTGGCGTTGTCCGTTGTCGATGCAATTGCTCGATTTCATCTAATTCTGGGTTCTGGCTTTATCACAAAATAAGTGTATGTGAACGGGTATTTATACATATATATATATATATATACATATATATATATATATATATATTTACTGACCGGTGTTAATATCGTGACACACTGCACTGATGATTTTCGAAAGGATGAAACACTAGTGTCTGTAGGTATTTAATAATGATTATATATATATATATATATATATATATATATATATATATATATGTACTAAAATATTTACCTGGCGTTTACCGCCATTAAACGTAATGTTTAAGAGGGGCCTGCAATAAGTAATGCCCCTGATCACTTCCATTTGTCTGATCTAGCTGAAATTTTGCATGTGCAATGATTTATATCTCTACGGGTTATGTCGCAAACTGCAGCTCTGAACTAATTGTGGTTTCTATTTTACAAGTGTGAAGCTGAGTCAGGTGTGAAATGGAGCCTGTTGAATGTCGAGCAGTGATCCGGTTTTTGTATTTGAGAGGACGCACACCACAGGAGACTTTGATGAAACGAAATAAACTTATGGTGATAATGCCCCATCATATGATCTTGTAAAACGTTGGCATCGTGAATTCAAACATGGCCGGAAGTCTGTGGAAAAAGCTCCCAGACCTGGTCGCCCCCCCTTTTGCCATTAATGAGGCAAGTTGAGGCTGCAATTTTGGAAGATCAGCGCATTACTATTCGCCAAATAGCCCAAGATGTCAAGATCAGTACAGGGTCTGTGGAAACTATCATTCATGACCATTTGCATATGCATAAGGTGTCTACCAGATGGATTCCCAGGTTGCTCACACCATTCCAGAAGCGAAAACGCGTCGAGTGCTCGAGGATGAATTTGGAGATGTGCCAAGAAGATGAGTCAAAGTTTAAAAAAAACTGATTGCGCACGATGAAACCTTGGTCCATCACTATGATCAAGAGACCAAGGCCCAGTCAATTCAGTGGAAGTACTTGGACTCACCACCTCTAAAGAAGGCAAAGGTGCAGCCCTCCGCGGGCAAGGTCATGCTCAGTCTTCTGGGACTAGGACGGAGTAGTGATGACATATTTCCTGTCAAAGGGTACCACAATTACAGGAGCCTATTATGCTTCACGTTTGAGGAAATTAAAGGAAGCTATCAAAATCAAGAGGCGGGGCACGGTCAGCAAAGGTACCCTCCTCCTGCAAGACAACGCTCTGGTCCACAACTCGCATGTCGCCAGATCAGAAGCACGGGCGTGTGGTTATGAAATCCTACCTCATCCTCCCTGCTCTCCTAACCTTGAACCCTCTGACTTTCACTTCTTCCCAGCCATGAAGTTATTTTTTTAAAGGAAAGGGTTTCCCAGGTGAAGTAGCCTTGATTTCTGAAGTCACGTCGTGGTTGGAGGACCAACCTGGGGTTTTCTACAAAAACGGTCTCCAGAGCTGTATCAAACGATGGGAGAAATTCATTATTCTGGGTGGTTCTTATGTAGAGAAAAACTAATAACTGTGCCAAGTTTCGTTGCTCTACTGCTATGGGAAGTAGGTCAGGGGCATTACTTATTGCACGCCCTCGTACTTCCTTTAAAATATGAAGTAAAGAACTGACAAAAAATGAGATATATACATGCGATTATTATGTTATTCTCATTATGATTAACAAAAGATGGTCGAGTTTAGATTGAAACCAAAATTTCAAGAGAGTGAGTGAAGTAAAGTAACAATTAGACGTGCTTTACACGAGCTTAGAAAGTCTTTTCAAACCTACTTATTCTCTACGTGAAGAAAATGCCATGTTTTATGGCCGCACATGCGCATTCGCGAAACAGTTGATAAATATCCGATAACGCCCAAGTACACATTTTTTCAATTCGGACCCCTTTACAACCAATTTTTCGAATGAAAACCGATTAATAAGTTTCCCACGTGTCTGAATACCTCGACTCGTATATACCAAATTCCTAGTCTGTAGATAAAAAAAATCGTTGTGTATATAAGTTTTGAAGTTACATCACACGTTTTTACTATTTATAGATATATAGATAACTAAAGTTATAACTCAATTTAACAGTTCTCTATAGACAATCATAATTACATAAATGTTATCTTTAGTTATAAATAGAACTAAATATAAACGAAGTATTACATTTATATTGTCCAACTTAAGCTTAAATTCTTTGTGTATAAAAATGCCAACATCTGTAAGTTTTCTAAACTGGTTAGATGTAAAGTTGTTTTTTATAATTATGTGTTAAAGAGCCAATATCTTCATTGACGATGTCAGTGTTATACAAGACTAAAGAAAAATAGTTACTTTTATTTCTGTTGGCGGATTCTCCCAGTGTTGCTAGAAGCACGAATCTCTTTTGCTATTAAAGCCTCGAATAAAAAAAAAACGGAATTTTCATCTGTTTCTTAATTTGATGTTTCATTTTTCATCCCTGGCTTAATTTGATGCTCCAATTTTCATCTCTTGCTTAATTTGATGTTTCAATTTTCATCCCTTGCTTAATTTGATGTTCCAATTTTCATCGTTTTCTTAATTTGATGTTTCAATTTTTATCTCTTGCTTAATTTGATGTTTCAATTTTCATCTGTTGCTTAATTTGATGTTTCAATTTTTATCTGTTTCTTAATTTGATGTTTCAATTTTCATCCCTTGCTTAATTTGATGTTCCAATTTTCATCTCTTGCTTAATTTTATATTCGAATTTTCATCTCTTGCTTAATTTTATATTCGAATTTTCATCTCTTGCTTAATTTTATATTCGAATTTTCATCTCTTGCTTAATTTTATATTCGAATTTTCATCTCTTGCTTAATTTTATATTCGAATTTTCATCTCTTGCTTAATTTTATATTCGAATTTTCATCTCTTGCTTAATTTTATATTCGAATTTTCATCTCTTGCTTAATTTTATATTCGAATTTTCATCTCTTGCTTAATTTTATATTCGAATTTTCATCTCTTGCTTAATTTTATATTCGAATTTTCATCTGTTGCTTAATTTGATGTTTCAATTTTTATCTGTTTCTTAATTTGATGTTTCAATTTTCATCCCTTGCTTAATTTGATGTTTCAATTTTCATCTCTTGCTTAATTTTATATTCCAATTTTCATCTCTTGCTTAATTTTATATTCCAATTTTCATCTCTTGCTTAATTTTATATTCCAATTTTCATCTCTTGCTTAATCTAGCTATCCATATTTTACAATTTCTCGTTATGTATCTTTCTGTCTGGTCTCCTTTTCTATCTTTCTCTCTCTTTTTGTCTCTTGATATATATATATATATACATATATATATATATATATATATATATATATATATATAGTAAGTTATAAAATGTATATGGCGAATAATCTACACATGGAACGCGGAATATTCAGTGTAGCTTAATCTCCATATGCATTTTATAACTTACTAACTAGCTCTACCTACGTATTGAGCACTTTTGAAGTAAATACTTAAAGTTTACGTATAAATCTATACTTTCGTATATTAATTTTATGTGAGTAAATTAAGTAGTTATATATAACTTACTATATATATATATATATATATATATATATATATATATATATATATAGTAAGTTTTTGGAAAATATATGGCAACACAAAATTTTACGAATTTCTCCTCGACGAATCGTCATGCGGATTAAATGCGAAGAAGTCTGTATAGCTTAATTGTCATATATATTTTCCAAACTTACTACTAGGTCTACTTACGGAGAGCGCACTGTCGAAGTAAATACTGAATATATTTACATAAAAGTTTATGTAGATACATAAATTTTTGATAATCATATATATATATATATATATATATATATATATATATATAGTTGTGTGTATAGTTAAAATGAGATTATTAATTACGATATATATTCATAAAGACATAAATACACACATACACATACACAGACACAGACATTCAGACACACACACACACACACACGTATATATATATATATATATATATATATATATATATATATATATATATATTTAAGAGTTGGGGAATTCATTTACGTCTTATTACAATACAGGAAGACAAGATGTGTCCATCTTCACAAAACAAACTGAATTATCTTCCAAACCGTTTCTTGATAGCAGAATTACTGCTTTTCCAAACTTGGATGTAAACATACTTGATAAGAACATTTCGTTCCATAGCAACACTCTTATAAGAACTTTCGATAGAAGGAAAATAAAATAACTAATAAAAACACATATGTAAACCATATAAAACATATTTTCTTGGCAAGAGTAAATAATTCAATTACAAAGTATATGTCAATGGAGGAAAAATGAAATATTCAGATGTTTTTATTCGTAAGTTTTGTTTGGGAAAATGTTATCTTCTATAAGACTCAAAATGTGTAAGATAATGCATTGAATAGCACGTTTAAATTCTAACAATGGTGGAACACCATGTTTAGGATTTATATCAATCGGCCATCAAAACTATTGTAATAAAAGCTCATTGGAAGTGACATCATTATATTTTATCTCAGTCAGTGACACTTGCATTACTAAAAAAGAAGAGGAGGAAAAGAAATCTAATAAAAAAGGTAAGAAAATAAATAATAAGAAAGAAAATTTTTTATTATTTGAATTCTTCCAAGTAAATTTAGAACCCGTTAGAGTACTAACTAATACTAGTAAATCAATTATTAACGTGATATTCTCCTGAAGGTTGAGGGTTTAATTCTCAGTGGGAGCGACCGAAAAATACAATTGCGAATTACTTAGGACCTCTATCTAGTTATGGCCGCTGGAACGAGTGCATACTACCCCCGTGAAGTAAATGAAACAATTCTGTTCGAAATTTCGTCGAGTTCAACAGAAATATTCCCAAGTTAAACACGATAGGCATAAAGGAGGTCGACTGAAACGTTGTGAAAATGATACTGAAAATGATAACAGTAGTCTGTAGAATCCAAATAATACGAATAACCAATCTTCATCCACATAATTCAGAAACGTAATAGCAAGCACATTTTAGTATGCACGAAACAGTGTAATGTTTATAAAAGAAACATTTATTATAAGGTGGAAAATAACTTTTGCATTAATCATACCTTTAGACGCGGTTACATGTTTATGCAGCAGAATTTTATTTGATTACTTTACTGTTAAAAAACATGAGATACATCATTTATCAAATCTTTCTTGGAATTCATACATTAAATATTCATATATGCGCTTTCTGTATCTCATTAAATCGGCTCTCTCCATCGCTCTAATCACTTTCTCACACCTGAGGATATAGAATACCACCGGTTATTGGCTGCGAGTAATCTCTGATGATGACCTGTGTGAAATCTTATAATAATAATAATAACAATAATAATAATAATAATAATAATAATAATAATAATAATAATAATAATAGTGCATCATATGCGGAAATGTTCAAAGGAATATTTCTTATCAAAGTCTATGATGTATAAAATATAAGAATGACTAGTTTTGCTATTCACTCTGGATGAAAGGCAAGATTCTAAAATTTTGGTAGCAAAATATCTATTTAATTACAATAACCGTAACAGAATATATCATGAATAAGAAGAATATACAATATATATATATGAATGGATGTGAAAAAATTACAATATACGAAAAAGTCAGGCACTTTCTACATCGATGAAGCCATTTGTTGTGTTTACTTCGGCATGAACAACATTAATTAGGTGGCTGAGTTCGAATTTCGTGAATGGCAGGAATCATCACCCCTACACTAATGATTGCGTAAGCATGAAACACTAGGGTCTGTGGGTATAAAGAACAGCGATTATTTTATTACAATTATCAAACCCATATTAGAATATTTAAGGATGAACTATTTCTGCAGAGTTATAACGAAGCCAGTCAACTCGGATTTATATAATATTCACAGCTTCCGCTCGCGCGAGATTGTTAAATGTATTCGCCCAAAGTCGGCGTTTAATAGTTCTTAATTATCGTGACTATAGTTTAGTGGCCATAAGGTAAAAACTTAACAAATACAACTAAATGTGGCTGGGTTCGAATCTCATGACAAGCAGGAATTTTTACCCCCACACTGATGATTGCATAAGATTGCATGTGATTAATAATGAAATGAAACTAATCATCTAATAAAAACAACAAAAAACAAAAACGGACAGTGAATTAATTAAATTCGTAAAGGAATCTGAACATTAATTTTCCTAATTGGAGTCACTGGTATATTCTCGACTGAGTATATATAGATATTTTATTTACTTTTGAAAATAGGAAACGGCTTTTAATATCAATGTCAGTGCGATAAATAACTCACCTTTATATACATAGAGATTGTACGAGGATTTCGTCATGTGACAAGGTTTTATACATGAAAAACCTCATCATATTATATAGCGATGCATCAACGTGGCAAACAATAAGAATAAAACCTGTAGGCTCACATTAAAGTAATACGGAATAGAAACAAAGTAACAATATTGAAAAGGCAAAGAAAATCTCTAACTCTACTACATTTCTAAAAGGAATTTTGTCTGTGTTATAATGTGTGTGCTTGTGTATGTGTGTGTGTGTGTGTGCGTGTGTAAGAGAAAAAGAGAGATAGAGAAAGATAGATAGATAGATAGATAGAGAGAGAGAGAGAGAGAGAGAGAGAGAGAGAGAGAGAGAGAGAGAGAGAGAGAGAGAAGAGGGGGGAATTTAGACTCCGAAACGGCTTGTCCAATTTTTATAAAATTTTATACGAATATACTTTATGTTCCTGACAGTGTTCTTAGATAGGTTTTGTATCGGAATGTCTCCGATAAGTGTCGTATATTGATAATCGAAAGATTTTCTACGGTGCGATGCTGACTACAATGTATTGTGGACTAATTCACTTTGGAAATGCGCGTGAAGCTTTCTCGAGGTGCACAATCGATTTTATAAGATGAAAGACTAACAACGAAAAAGTATGAAATAGAATGCATGATATTATAGAAAATACTTGAACATTAATTATATATTGAGGTATTTAAAACAATATCACTTCTCGTAGAGTTATAAAGCAGAATTAAAAATGATAATCATTTTGTTTTTCTTTGCATTTAAGTGTGATGTTTGAGTTTATTATTTTGTGATGCTAAAATTCAAATTACTTAGCTTAAATGGTAAAATAGGAAAGCCAAGACAACATGTGTGCGGAATCATTAATCCTGGTGTATTGTGTGAATCCTCTACTTGCATGATTCAAGAAAATATGTAACAGTGTTTGATAATGCAGGCGATGAAAGAGCGTTCTTTAGCTGTGGGCTATAATAGGCTTGATAAGATGTATTGTTTCAAACAGAAGGTGCGGTGGCGTTCTTGAATAGCCGTAGGCGACAGAGAACGAATACGAGAAAAAAAATCACTGAGAAAAATAAAAGTGAAAGAAACTCTAAAAACTAAAAAAATAAGAATTAACGACGCATGCGCCAGCTTATATGTCGCTTTCACCTCTGTACTCTTTGATAGAACATGCGTGTTACATTTGGTTGCCTACGCAACTGAGACACATTTTAAAGATAATCGCATTGACGAATTACGTGACATACTAATCTGTGATATTCCGTTGGGGCTCTTCAAAAGGAGAAGTATATTATATTTATAAGGTACTCGTATAGTTTACGGATCATTAATCACGTTGGGGGAAAGGGATTTTGCATTATTCTGCATTTTATCTACCCATTTGCTAAACCAAAATATAGCATAAAAATTTAATTTAACTTGAAGATTCTATATAAAACATAATACGGTCCTCAAACTGCACTAGTACTGTTTATGTATCTAATTTAGAAGATATTTTACCCAAAGTATAAACATTATAAACAACACAAGTTCTGGTTATATGAATGCTTGGTAAAACGAATCGGACAGTGCCATCAATGTTACGGTATAGTTGTATCATTAGTGATAGTGTAATGATCAGTGGCATATCTTGGATTTTGTTAGAGACAATAAGACTTACCTATCTCTACAAGTTTATTATATTCTGTCAATTCACATGACGGTCTTGTAGTAGAAATAACTCAATAGCTTGCTCAAGTATATGTAAATTAACAGTACCAAAGGGGTCTTAAACTCAGAATATTGAGCATTGGTAACTAAAGAATAGAAATATTGATACTGTTATATCATTTATACTCTATCTGTTCAATATCCGTCTCAGGTATGATAACAATAACTGCACTGTGGTTGAGGTTAACGTGCCATTTCATACACGCAGACTGATAGATAAAATTAACCTTACCAGAAAAATAACACCCGCTTAATGGAAAAGTATCTGTATATAAAGGGAAGTAAATCAACCCTTTCTAAAAAAAAAAAAAAAAAAAAATTACAGAGCACGCAAGTGACATGGGCACGCGACTACCTTGTGTGCGAAAATGAGATCTCGGAAAGAGGCGTAGTTTTAAGGGGTACGTAAATGACCACAATCTTTACCGACTCGATTTATACGGTTTGATAGCAAATTTCGGAGTTAAACTTTCAACTATTTCTGTTGCACGTCTCATTCTCTTATAACTCTCTCTGATAATTTATTTATTGCACATGAACAGTATACCATTATAATTATATACATAACTGTTTTGCGTCGTTCAGCGACAATATATGACCTTTTATTGTTGTTTTTTTTGTTGTTTACTGAGCAGATATGTATACGACATATTTGATAAAGTGTGTGATAACCATCAAAATCTAGGAGGCACTAAAATGACTATAAAACGAATATAAAACAATAATAATAAAACTTTCGATTTTACTTTGCATGTATTCTGCTTTTATTTTCATAAAAAAGAATAAAAATACACACACAGATATACGCACGCACACACACACACACACACACACACACACACACACACATATATATATATATATATATATATATATATATATATGATTGTTAACATGGATGAAATCTGACGATATGAAAAATAGAATAGAGATGGAACGACCTGAACGCTCAACGTTTCGTCCGATTTATGAGGGCTTTTTCAAGAGCGATGGTCATTGACAAGGAGGTCGGAGGATTTGGGGCTATATATAATAATGGGGGGGAGCAGCATGTAAATTAGATGCCTATATACATATATCCATTTTATGATTAGAGAAAATAATAAAAATAAATTGAAGTACACTAGCGTAGTGATTTGAAAGATTGCGTCTAAAAAAAAGTAATAAAATAAATAAGTTGATAAAATGAAATGAGAAAATCAACTGGGCTGAAATATCGTAGAGATTTAAAAGATTGCGTCTAGAAATATAACCGCGATAGATTATTTTTTAATTATTTTTTATTTATTTAATCTATCACGGTTATATTTCTGGACGCAATCTTTTAAATTTCTATGATAATATTAGCCAAATTAATTTCTCATCTCATTTTATCAAGTTATTTTATTATTTTTAAAATTTTTATTTTTAGACGACATCATTCAAATCACTAGGATAGTTTACTCCAATTTGTTACTATTATTTTCTCTAATCAAAAAATGTATATATGTATATATGCATTTAATTTACATAAGAAAACATGCTGCTCTCCCCCCATCATTATATATAACTCCAAATCTTCCGACCTCCTCGTCAATGACCGTCCCTCTTAAAAAAGCCCGCATAAATCGCGCGAAACGTTGAGCGTTCAGGGTCCCTTCACTTCCAATCTACTTTTCACACACACACACACACACACACACACACACACACACACACACACACACATATATATATATATATATATATAGTAACATCAGGAATCCACATCTGAACAAAATATCGTAGATTTGTAACAGCAGATGTTCCATACAAATTCAATACAGCTAGGCTAATAGTCACTATCTTAATTGCCTTTCGAACATCATTTTATATACATTCAGTTGTGATAATAAAATACTACATTACACCCTAAGAGCAACACCATCACAATCGCAACATCGTTAGAGGAAGGAGTTCCTTATTATCCTCTCTAAATATTAAAATCTGTTCATTTAGCTGAGCTCTGATAATTCTCATAATCCAGAATCTAGTCCTTTACTTTATAAACTAACATTAAAATATTGCTCTACTAAGAGACATAGTATTTTGCCAGTCGTCAATCGATTTAATACATAGGTCATTTCAGTCGTGTAAGGTCAAAAATACAAGAGAGAGGAAATCATCAAATGAACGTTCGATAACCAGTTCACTTGCTCTCTTTTCCAAAGTCTTAGACACGCTATCCACTATAAGATTATTTTTTGTCATCTTTGTTGAAGATATCAAAACAACAAGAACAATCTACACAGTCTTTACGATCGAGTTTTTTTACCATTCGTAATACAGACTGATATTCTATTCTTTCTTATTTTTATTATTTTTTTACTCCAGTTACATACTGTTTTTTTGTACTATTGCGGCTTAATTCTCGTTTTCCCAGGAATCTCGCTTCATTGAATTAGTGAATAAATATTTTTCTACTTTTTTATGATAAATTATTTTTCTTTGAATTAATGAAAAATATTGGTTTCGTGTCAATGTGGCCTGATTGTCCAACTGAAACTTACCTGCAAAGAGTCGTTTTTTAGGGGTATTACCCCAAACTCCCCGTGTTAAAAACAGCTCTCGGAATAACACTCCTAACCTCCCCATGTTAAGAACGGCTTTCAGAATAAACACTCTCTACGCTTTGCGAATAAATACCCCCAACCTCCCCATTTTCAGAATGGCTTTTCGAATAAACACCCCAATCTCCCCATGTTAAGAACGGCGTTCGGAATAAAAAAAACCCAACCTCCCCATGTTAATACGCGTCTCTTTTTACCACTCGGTTTCTCAGTGAATAAACTCACTCGGCATTTTCTCGGATCGGTTTCCGTCGTTCGCTGGGCGTTGCCGAGTGAGTCACGGAAAAACGGGATTTAAATTGTAGACGTACCTGTCTTTCGCAAATTTTAACATTATGCTTTCTTTTAGAACCTTTAGAACACACTATCTACGACAACACTCTCCTTCATAGTCGTCCTCGTCGTCATCGCCGTCCTCGTCGTCGTAAAAATCCACAACAAAATATATTCCCTCGATTTAAACCATCGCTCGTGTTTTTATCCATTGAAAAAACCTCGTACTACAGCCACCCAATCCGTTCGTTTTCTTTCTTTTCTTTCTTTTTTTTTTTTAGATACAACACATTCCGTAATACAAACAAGAGTGCATCTTAACAATTGGCATTCCTTTACATATTTTTACATTTTCGGCTTTTGCCAACTAATTCTGCAGATTATTATCGGTTGTGACACTAAGCTACCATATTATAAAAGAATATAGACACCAAAAATTTCCTCCTCCAAATTCTTAAATATATAGCTTTTTCATACTTGCTATAACGTTGCGTGTGAAACGGTTCCCCACTTTCCAAATCTTTAAATATACTGTCTTTCTTAGTAGCCGAGGGTCCAATCGATAATAACTCGTACAAATAGTTAAAAAAAAAGACGACAACGTAAACTTCGGTAATGGGAGGTTCCAATTGCTCAGGTACACCCGTACATAATTTGGCGCATCTGAACAATGCTTATCATAGCCTTTAGATGTCGATTTTTCAGTTTTCGTAATATATTTTCCGGCGACTATTATCGATTTACAGCAGATTACAACATATAAAAAACAATGAATTGACGTTAACAAAGTGCCCATACCATTTACTAGTTTATTTTTCATTTATTCGTAATTTTTTCAGGCAATTATTATCGCTTACAGGCTTAAATTGTGAATTATAACAGTCTACTACGGTGAACATTCACTTTTTAACAATTTCCGTTGTTAATACTACTACTAATTTGATTTTTCCTTTTCAATGTTTCGCAAATTTCTACGGCGCCCATCATAGATTACACGCTTAACTTTCACATTAGCAAAACCTCATAGAAAAAATTGTATATATCTTACCAACAGAAAACGGAAGCACTTCATGGCTACAGGCAGCATTAACTACTGACGTGCCAAAAAAGTGTGTTCCATTTATTAGAACATAATCATTACAAATTGATCTCTGACTATTAAAATCATAAAAATACTACCTTAAATTACTTTTTTAATCTGAAAATTAATTCTGTCCTCGATGATATTTGGCAAAAAAAAAAAAAAATTACCATGAAGTGAACAGTAAAAATCATTGTTAAGGTCCGCCACAGTGGTTTTTGATTTTTCTTTTCCTCGTGACACAATGTTCCCTCTTTGAAATAAACGCACTGGGTTATAATTATTTTTTAGTTCCTTCTTTTGTTTGTATTATAGATTACAGGCTGACGGTAACAACTGCTATCTAATAGGGCAAACCATCCTGCTTTTATTTGACACGTTAGGTAAAAGCACAGAATAATCACACCACATAATCAAATGGATTTATAGATACCAACGTTGTGACTTCGGCACGGTACATACATTTTGGCCACGGGCGCCATTATTCCCCTATATTACTGGACCGGTAGTGGCTCCCACTACAAACAGTAGTTTTAATGTTTTTTTTCTTTTATATAAGGGCATACTTCCACCGGGGAACGTCAGTACACGGGTCCTGTTAGTATATATAGATATATATTTCATAGACTCTTCCATCGATTTCGACGCATGAGGTTGTAACTTCGTTTATTGAACCCTGTGTATGAGTCGAAGATGGAAATTTAGTCCAACCAGTTATCTACAAAAGTATTCCGCAAATAGAGCAAGAGTGTGGAATGTTGGATTATATGCCTGTGACGGCGGACGGTGATTTATTTATTTCCCGCTCTTTGATAATGTTTGATGCTGCATTTTCCGTAATACCATTGAAGCATGCATACATCCATTCATTGCAATCAATCACTGAGTCTTTGAAGGCAGCGTGGTTTGTTTCAGCAACAAGGAGATTGCTTTTTAATTAGTTCTTATACCTAAGTAATAGTCGGGATACTGACCAGTTACAATTTTCAACTTGACTGGACATTTATATTTTTAGTATTCTTTCCTCTTGCATACGCAACACATGGTATGCATATGTGTGCATGTTTATACACACACATATATGCATACATATATATACATATATATAGCCATATATATGCACACATATATATCTAAATATATCTATATCTATCTATCTACCTATATTTATATATATATACATAATTCAACATCATGATGAAGAATAAGAGGAAAAAACATATTTATATACAGCTTGAAAAAGGAGTGTATATCTCCGAAATATATCTCTCTCTTTAAAAATAAACATTCGTTTATTTTATAAAGGTTAAAAAAAAATGCGTTGCCGGGTTCAAATCGTTCGACTGGTTTTTAATCATGACACTCTGCACTAAAGATTCCGAAAGGATGAAACACTAGTGTGTGTAGGTATTTTATTATTATAGTAAAAAAATAATTATGACAGTAAAAAATAATTATGACTGCCCCTTTCAGAAATTCGTTTCTTATCGTTGTGCACTCTCAGTTGAATTAAAGTCGGTCAATTTAGCTCTTATGCATAGATCATCGTATAACGATTAGATCACTGATGCATGTGTCTTATTTGCCAATAACGTAAATGAATATTTAATATTAAAATGTTTAAATTCAACGTTATTTCACGCAGTTAATGGTAGCCGAATGGATTAGGTCTTCGCTAATCGAGCCAGGGATTACTCGTGTTACCGGGTTCAAATCGTTCGATTGGTATTAATCGTGACACCCTGCACTGAACATTCCCGAAAGTATGAAACACTAGTCTCTGTAGGTATTTAATTATTATAGTAAAAAAAAATAATTATATATATATATATATATATATATATATATATATAAATTGAAAAAGGAGTGTACATCTCCGAAATATATCTCTCTCTTTAAAAATAAACATTCGTTTATTTTATAAACGTTAAAAAAATTGCATTGTTATTTGGCTTTAAAGTGTTAAATGTAACACGTCCCTTATTTGATTATATATATATATATATATATATATATATATATATATATATATATATATATATGCTTGATTAGATAGTTAGATAATATTGTCCTTAGACGTGTAAAATCTTACGTTTGAGAAATCGGCGTGGGTTCTTTGTAGTTGAATGAATACTCTATTTGTTTAAAAGAGTAGCGCATCCCAACAGTTTGCTTTGTTTAGCAATAGTCAATAGACATTCGGGTATATGGCCTGAATAATCGTGACTTGGATTTCGAGTTCTGAGAACAAATATGTTCTACTGATCAACTCAAAGGAAGACATAATTTCAGTGTATGACATCCGCTATTCAACTTTCATCGTTTGATTTTTCAACATCTGAAATGAAATTACACACATTTACCAATTTTATTCAGAAGTTGACCATTCTGAAACTCATTTTTCGGGGAAAAATAGGCTGTGATGTGTCCTATTGGCAAATAAGATACATGCATTTGGAAGATGGCGGATACAGGATTTTAAAACTTTATAACTTGCAATGTAGGTACATGTTAGGCAGCTATTGTCATCACACGAGAAATAGTTACTCAGTCAATTATTTTAATGTGTTAATGTATTTCGAGTACTTACAAGTGATAAATTAAAATAATTTTTAGAAGACTATAATGAAATTATTTCTAACTCCAATGCACGTAGAGTGGAGTTGACAAATATCAAACTGGAAAAAAGGAAGAAATTAGCACTATGTAAAGACGGCAGTACTGATGTCTGAGAGTAAATGTATAGTGGTTGAAGAAGTTGAAACATGTGTCAATTAAATACGTTCTGGAATTCTCCATAAAGGTCTGAAGAAATGGTATATAAGGATGATGATAAACAAATTATAAATGTTGACGGCGGGTAATTTTATGCGTCTTTATGCAGGCATTTGATGAGAATACGAGTCCGTGAATGTTTGACCACTTCTGAAGGCGGATTTTCAAGATTATGGTACGCACAAGGGAAATAGCAAGAGTGTAACATAAATGGGTCGAGATATAACCATTCCTGGCGGGAAAATGAAGTAAGAATGTAACTTTCTGTTGTTGCTCTGGCAAAGAAGGTTACACTAAGAGATTCTTTATGCGACAGGCCCCGAGGAACAGTAATGGTTCATCCGAACAAGGCACGTACACACAAAATAAAACAACAAAAACAAAACAAAACAGAAAGTACCGACAAACATAGTTGGTATAAGCGCGCCAAATTATCTTTCAATTAGGATAGAATATAGAATTCATAGAATTTTGCTAGGTACAGGAGTGAAATTTGAGCCAAGGTAGCTGGCGGCCAATCACTAATCTGGGCTTGGTTTCCATTAGAATTATCTTAAATGCTGGGTTATTCTCGGCAGATATTTCTGACACTCATGACATATCTGACACTTACTGACATCTCCTGGGGTCACAGCTGCAGTTACCGTTACTCAACCTATACATAAATATTACCATTCTCCGTAAAGATTTTCCTTTAACTCGTGTGAAATATTATTTCTCAACTCCCTCAGTATACTAGCGTTTCTGCAAACCTTAAATTCTTCGCAGGGTCCTGTCAAATTTTTATATAACAAATTATTCTATGTAGCAACATTTTTTTTATTTCTCAGAGAAATATTTAGAAATGGGTACAAATGTTCCCCTTATAAAAGTAGTGTCGAGATTACGATGCGTTTCTGAACTGTATATAGAAATACAGATTAGTTTCTTTATTTATCTTCGCTCACATTTAAAAATTACGCAAATTGACATTGATATTACGGAATGTTTATTATCTGCTAATATGAATACACGTGACATATTTTTACATTAAAATTTTGAATAGAAAGGTTTATTATTTTTACTAGTATAAAAAATATTTCGCGTACTAAACTTTGCGAAAGGATAACTAGCAGGATGTTTTTAATATAGTTTGAAAAGTTAGACATCTTCCAGGGCTATATATATATATATATATATATATATATATATATATATATGCATATATATATACATATATATATATATATATATATATATATATATATAATAAAAGACTATCCATTCACGTGTAATCACCTTTTTCTTCACCATATTCCCTCTGCTTCACTTGTTTGTTATCAAGTAAGATCTTTGGTTTACTTGTTGTTTCATCAAATACTTTTGCATGCAAAATCCGATCCTGCATTTTGCTAATTCCTACCATCTGATGAGAAGGAAAATATTTCTTCGAAACTCCGCGGATTAAGGACTATCCACTCATCAAGTGTTTCCTTTTCAGATTAAATATGTTTTCAACTTCTTTTTCAAAGTGTTTTTTAACATGTTTTATTAACTGTTTGCTCGTATATATATATATATATATATATATATATATATATTAAGAGTGTACCTAGTGTTGCTATATTATGAGTGGTAATTTTATGGATCTACACTGATGGATCAAGTTAGGGTTCAATAACATATAGAACTGTATGTTAGTAAATAAATGCGTATTTAAAAGTTTTGGCTACATATGTACATATATGGTTGAGATACGGACGTATTAAATTCTAGTGTATTCATGTCCCTGATAGCTAAGATCCTTATAAAAATGAATGAATTTTGACTCTAGTATGCATTCAGATTTTATATAAAACTCTTCTGTCGGTCAGTAGCCTTAGTAAGCTAGACTTTGAATAAGGCCGTAATTTTAAACATGTATGCATGTATGTAGCCAAAATGTTTGTGTAAATAAATATAAATATACTATTTAGTTATTATAGGGAATTTCTGTCTACATATTGGAAGTATGTTTTTTTTTACTTACCTAATTAATTATTCTATTTCTTGCAAGAACCCGCCGATGTAACTCAATAATCTCTTTTTATCTGAGTAATTTCTAATTTCCTGGATCCATCTTCACTGCTGATTGTGAGTAATACAATTTATGAAATTATAAAGTACCAGAATCAGAGTATGTAGCTACAGATTGTAGATAATATTTAAGGAAATATGCTTTAAGGAAGAGAGATGACAAAATACACATACATATATACTAGGCGCTGAATGTCATAACTCGATAAGCGACACAAACAATAGGCGGGAAAAACACTGTTAAAGTTTAGTATGGGGGGGTATATTGTACATTAGTCGATTTTTACCCAGGTTCCGGTCTGAATTCGACCATAACTACTCTTGTGCGTGTTAGAGTAGGCTATGGGAAATAAAATGATATACGATAGCGCTTACCTAGTTTGTCATAAAGCGCCACATCTCTCTCTGTCTCTCTCTCTCTCTCTGTATATATATATATGTGTTTGTGTGTGTTTATATATGTATATATATGTGTGTGTGTGTGTGTTTGTATACATATATATGTGTGTATATATATGTGTGTATATATGTGTGTATATATACACATATATATACATATATATATGTATAGTAAGTTATGAAAATATATATGGCAATTAAGCTACACAGAATATTCTGCGTTTCATACTCGTAAGAATTTGTCAGGCTTATGCATAAGCCAGACGAATTCTCGCGAGAATTAAACGCGGAATATTTTGTGTACCTTAACTGCCTATATATTTTCATAACTTATTACCTAGCTCTACCTAGCCCTACTTAGACCCTCTCACCTAGCTCTACTTAGACCCCCTCAGCTGAGGCATACATGACTCACCAGTATATGGAATATGCTTAGGTACCCAGCAACTTAAGTCCCAGCCATGGGCAAATGGCGTAGGGGTAGAAGGAACTCCCATAATCCGTGGTGAAACCGACCTTTCTGGGAGAAGAAAATCGCTGGTGGGAAACCTGCGATCGACAGTCATCTCGCATCTGCTTATCACTCGATACTGGCCATGAAGATTTAGAGAGTGGTGTATGTGCTGTACAATTATACATCACTAGAATCCAACGATGTACAGATTTCTGCTCAACTTAACTCAACTTATATATATATATATATATATATATATATATATATACACATATATATACATATATATATATATATAACTACTTCATTTACTCACATAAATTAATATACGACAGTATAAATTTATGCATAAACTTTAAGTATTCATTTCAACAGTGCTCAATACGTAGATAGAGTTAGGTAGTAACTTATAAAATATATATGACGATTAAGGTACACAGAATATTCCGCGTTTTATCCACGCTAGGATTCATCAGGCATAAGGATGAAACGCGGAATATTCTGTGTAGCTTAATCGCCATATATATTTTATAACTTACTATATATATATATATATATATATATATATATATATATATATATATATATATATATATACAAGCATAAGCCTATATATATATATATAGGCATAATATATTTTATAACTTACTATATATATATATATATAAGCATAAGCCTATATATATATATATATATATATATATATATATATATATATATATATATATATATATATATATATATATATATATATATATATATATATATATATATATATATAGGCATAAGCCCGAGGAATCCTAGAGTGGATGAAACGCCGAATATTCAGTGTAACTTAATCTCCATATATATTTTATAAATTACTGTATGTATATATATATATATATATATATATATATATATATATATATATATATATATATATATATATATATTGTATTTTTGTACATAATAGAATATTCATCTGACAGTCTATGGTTATTATAAAACTGATTTCATGAATGTTTGTTCACTTTTAAGCTATATTCTCACCTCACATAATCTAAATGCTATAATATTATTGTTCTCATTAATCGTAATATGTAATTTCATAAGTCACTCATATCGTAATAGCGCAACGGACGAGTCCCATCTTTCTAGTGTGGTTTATAAAGCATCTGTTTTGGTTGGTCTGATATTTGTATATATAATACCGTTGTGAAATAAAGCGTTTTCTGATTGAAGCCGACTAAAAAGATTTTCAAATCTCGCATCTCTCAATAAATGTCATATAATTCTGCTTTCAAACATTTCATGCTGCAGCGCCGTATAATAATTTTTCGGCTTATTTAATAAGTGCATTACCTAGACGAACCCGATATATTAAGGCAAGTTAGCTTCATATGCTTACTTTATCACCGCATTGTATTTTTATGCGCATGCCTAGCATGTCCGAGTGTACTATATAGTGAATATAAACGTACATGTCTCCATCCTCGTTCAATAATTAAGTAATTCGAATGAAAACGCAATAAAGGCCATTTTGAAATTTACGAAACTATTGCTACAAAAAAGGTTCTATTTCAACACTTAACATCACACTAAAATTACGTTTTACATAATTTGATACCAACATATTTTTGTTTTAGCTTTAATTCAAATAAAGTGTAATTTTTACTATACATGTAATATGTTCATATTTTTATTGTTAAATTAATGTCGCAATTTAAACGAATTGGATTAATCGCGTTTTGCATTCGAACTCTTTAATTACTAATGCAAATTTCATTTTATGAGAAAAAGTTTTATCTTAACAATTACTGCTAATCTTGAAAAGAAACAAAGAATAATCACGTAGGCAATTTAAATTTTATGGGCCAAGAAGAAGACGCTTGATCTTAATAACTTATAATACGTATATACAGGGTAGAACGATAAAATTCTTGCCCTAGGAAAGACGACATGATTTCTTTTAATTTGAGAAAAAAATGATTTTCTTTGTTTTATTGTAGACCATCTACTAGTTGGCCAGTTGTGTACAAATCCTAAGAGCGCTAGGAGCCTTCTATCATGTCTGAAAGTGACACAATGTACAACGAGTGAGATCGAAGATGCGCTGCTGTACAACTCATTCTCATTACCGATCCAAATATGACAACAGGCCATTGCCAGCACCAGGAATAAAAGGGGCGTCCCTAGGGTGACGAAAACACACATTCCGGTCTCAATTATAGTCTTTAGTGTGATATTCATCATGCCACCTCACATCGTCCCAGTCGAAAGTCAATACCAAAGTGTACTTGGATGTCACGGAAAAGTGTGGTTATCACCTGATGCAATCAGGTGACCACTAGGAGAGTCTGGGTGTGGCAGCTGGACTCGATGCCGGCCAACAAGTCTAAAGAGACCTAAGCTTGGCTTAAGAAGTGCTACGACTTTGTATCCTTCTCTCACTGGCTTCTCTCCTTCCCCGACCTGAACCTGCTTGACCACGTCATTTAGTCATACTTCGTGAACATCACTAACGTCCCACAACACCAAAACCAACCAGATATCCGCCGAGTATTGAACGAGCTCCCACCGGACTCATATCAAGGCGGTGATTGTGGTTGAAGGCGGCTACATTCCATAGATCTCAGCTCTACTACATATTCAAATTTTTTTACATTAAAAGTTTTTAAATAAAGCTGAAGTGTTTCTTTCATTAGGGCGACAATTTTATCGTTCCACATTTTAAAAAACGTGACCCGGAGTCTTGTAAAACAGATTGAACTACGAAAATACTTTTGAACAAGAAGCAATACTTGATTTTAGGAAGTACTTGTAAATAAATATCCGTTGTTTCAACTGGAAATAACGTAAGCCGAATTATTTCCTGGCCTTAATTTCTTTGCGACATTCTGCATACAACGTGCGGGCTCCATGTGTTGACATGTAACGACTGCGTTACGATTTGTCAATGTGGCAGTTGTGTTACCGTAAAAATTGTCTTTTGTGTCTGAAACCGTTTCTTGATTTAAATCTGCTTTTTGATTGTCAATGGTTTGATAGGGGTTCTCTGTGTTTGTTTCCTGTTATGATTCAGTTAGTATATGTAAGGATAAATTAGCGAAACATACTATATCGCAATTTCATAACGCATTGAAATTGCGCAGGAAGATTAAGATTCCTTAACAATAATGATAATGTCTACGGGATAATCATGTTTCTTCGTTAGAATTCAGAAATTAAGCGATATAGACTCTGTCCAGTGCTTGATGCGTGTCCATTAGGGAATACTAGGCGCTGTACGTCATTTTGCCATGGCCAGGATATGCCTGCGACTAGAAACCGCTTGTGGATAGTCGGTGTGAATTTCTTTTTCGGAGGGTGACGCCATAGACCCTCCCCCCCTCGGATAATATCATACTAGGTATTACCGCTTCGTACCTCCTACAACGTGAAATGCTTAGCTTACAAGATATATGGATAGAATTCCAGCCTAAAGTAAACAAATACCCGCCAAGTCGACCGCTTGAGCATTCAAGTTATAAAGTAATTTTCTGCTTATTCAACTGTTTGCAATCCTCTCGATCGTGACAACAATCATCAAACTGATAATTTTAAATTCCTATTTTCGGGTATTCTTCAGGCATTGTGAAAAAATAATTTTGTCTTCACCCAAAAGATTTAAAAATAAAAACGCTGTTGTTGAGTTGTGTCAAGATGTGTTTGGATTATACGCAAGTACTTATAAAAGGTATTGTTAGTGCCTGATGTTGCCAAATAATCAGGCTTAAAATTGTTTATCTTCGGTAACTAATCTTTAGATTAGTATCTATGAATATATTGCCAGCAATTTGCCAACAATTTCACTCACTCTTTTACTGCTATTGCTTATTCGTGTCTATTATGTCTATTTCTACTACTATGTAAAAGGAACTTTGTCTCTGCGTGTGTATGTGTGTGTGCGTGCGTGCGTGTATGTGCGTAAGTGTCAGTGTGTGTATGCGTGTGTGAGTTCGTTTTCTATGGACTGGGAAACGACTTGGCCGATTTTTATGAAATTTCACACGAAAGTAATTTATGTGCCTGGCAGTGTTCTTAGATAGGTGTTGCATCTTTAGTAAGTATCGATAATCGAAATAATCCTATAAAAGAAGGAACAGGCTGTATTGACCAAAGTAAACACTTACACAGACTAGCATCACAAGTGCATTTGAGAAATTTTCTGATCATACAAGCAGAAAGGCTTGACATATTAAATCAAGAGTGTGTTCTTTGAAATGAAAGAGGCGCGTTCGAATGTTTCTGTTTAGAGGACAGTTGAACCGTGATACTTGATTTTTGCATTTTAAACTTTAATTCCAGCCACTATATATAAAAATAATTTTATAAAATCAACAGTAGCTTCTCCATAGTACAATGGATTGTGGACTAAGTCTCTGGAACAGCATACGAAGCTTTCCTACCGGTGCATCCCCATGGGTTTTCATCTAGAGTAGGTAATCAATCGATTCGACTGAAAAACGGCGATTTCACTAATTTTGATGCCAATAAAAATATGGGAATGTGAAACATTTGTTGATCATAATTCAATCCCTAGAAACATTGAGTCTCTCTGCAATATCTCTCTCTCTCTCTCTCTCTCTCTCTCTCTCTCTCTCTCTCTCGCTCCCTATATATATATATATATATATTTATATGAAATACAGTATTTATTGCTATCCACCCAGTTTTTGAAGTCTTGGTTTTTGATAAACCTATATATATATATATATATATATATATATATATATATATATAAAGCTGAACGTCTGGGTGTGTGTCTGATCACGAATAGGCTCCTATATGCTTACCTATTATAGAAAACTGATCACATATAATGATAGATGATGTATCGAGACACAGTAATGGATATGTTTAATCTGGCATAATGATGATTCATTAAAATTGTGGGGTCTGTGTACGCGCCTGGTCCACAAAGTATGGAAATAAAAAATTTAAAAATAAAAAAAAAAACGTTTACAAGTGTTTTTGGTATAGATGTACATAATAATACTTTGATAAGTATGTTTTAACTTAAATAGGGATGGTATAATAAAATTGTGGGGCCTGCGTTCGCGCCTGGTCCCCATAGAATGGAAATAGGCACAAACTTTAATAAAAACTGTTCATATCTATCTGCGTAAGTATACTTTGATAATTATGTTTCAGTTTGAAGAAATATGGTATAATAAAATTATGGGGTGTTCGTTCGCGCCTGGCCTTCATAGAATAGAAATATGTCACAAAGTTTAACAAGGTTTTTTAATATAGATCAACAGAATATTGTGATAAGTGTTTCAGTGTGAACAGGTATGGTATAATAAATTATGGAGTTTATCTATTTTATTTTTACTTTTATCATATTTTGCTTTGGTTTTGATACCCCTAAATTCGAAGCTATCTCTTTACAACCCTTCCATTTCATAACCTATCATACTTTCATAAATCAGAATCCATTTTCTGTAGGCTTTTTTTGAACTCAGTCAACGACGGGTACTTTACCTACTATATATATATATATATATATATATATATATATATATATATATATATACTCGAGTATTTGAATGTTTGATGAATGAGATTGAAAAAATAACAACGGCTGTTATATATAGATTAATAAAAAAAAAATGAGTTCTTAAGCAATTAACATAAATTCAAATTTAAATTTAAAAGACATTGTTGATATATATCAACAAGTTTGCGATTTTTATAGATATGTAGGTGGCTTTATGTGACTGGATGTGTTCATCTATGTACGTACATGCGTATTGCCTGTTATATAACGTGGATATAAAACGTGACACTTCTATAATCTTTGTTATGGGCACATTTTATATAGGAGGGGATATATATAGGTCCGTGTGGATGTGTACGTGTTAACGTGTATGTGCGGATTATTGTCTATATGTGTGCATGTTGTATGAGAATAAATTAATGTTATCTGTGAAACTAGGGAAATATGTTAGATTGATTGTGTATGTACATTTGACATGGTCAGTGAGTCGGATGTTTGTAAGTGGCCCGGAAAAATAATTTAAAAAATAGAAGTAAGCATAAGACACGGATGTTATTGAACGAAAGTGGCTAGAATAAAATACTTGAAAATAAGAAAAAAAATTTTTTCTCTGCAATCAATTGATCAATATAGCAGGAAGTGAAATTATACTGACCAACCCGCAGAAACTCACACTATGTTCATGAACTCTTTTTCACACCATTTCCTTTTTTGTTTCGACATTCTATTCACTTTGCCTGTCGTTAGGCCTTAGATTTATATATTCTATTATCTTCGTTTGTGTTCAATGTATATCTAAACTCTACTTTTTATATTGATTTCGGTCCGATGAAATGGTCTCACTGAACAGAGGTTCTATTTAAACCTGTATACACATATGTAACTAATAAGGTTTATATAAATAAAATACTATGAACATGGCCTGGATTTTCATTGAGAACTCTTTGAGAAACACAGGAGTTTTAGTGCACATATCTCTAGGAAAATATACTACTATGGTATATATCATACAACGCAGACTTTGTGGATCTAGCTTGTATGAAATAAGATTAGGTTTTCGATTACATTTATTTCTTATAATTCAAATGTTTTTGATTACCACATTTGGGCGAGAAGCTTGGGAATAAATTCTCGATGAATATAAATGAAGAAAGAGAAATGGAAAAAAAATTATTCGTGGCGCCATCTAATAATTATGGAATGATTATTGCTTTTTTCCAATGGTCTTCGTCAATGGGACAAATATTCATTATTGAATTTTGTATTTATAAAACGCTATTGGTAAATCAATCTCGTGCAAATCGAAATCGCTTTGAAAATCGACACACGAGGGAATAGAATCGATTGCGTACAGATTGCGCCGAATTTCACATCTTTTATATTCGGTTATAGATTTGTATCAAGTTTATTTGATATTTCCGATGAATGATTATTTCAATTTACTCCGGAAAACAATTCTGTAAAATGATGTATAAGAAATGAAGTGATTAAGACGCGCTCGTGCGTAGTTTTCGATAGTCGCGGATAGGCTAAGTAACTTTTTGTCGTAATCTCTTCTGACCTTAAGCTTATCATCATATTCCGTTTTACGTTCGTTTTACATCGTGGCATGTGTTGGTTGGTTGGCTGTTTTTGTTTTACGGCATATCAACCCTTTTCGGGTTATTTAACGCCGAATCCAAAGATTTTGAAGAAAAACTTTTTTAATAGAATATATTTATTGTTTTCACGTCGGTTTCTATTTAACCCGTAGTTGGGACCTTAACAGGTACTACCACTCCGGGTCAGAGTGGACCTGGGAGCAATGATAATTAAAGGGTGGCTCCACGCTCCCAAAACCCACAAGCTGGGGCCTCACCACTGGATATAGTTTAAGGTCATATTCAGGACCGCATGTGCTGGATGACTTAAAAAAAAAAGAAACTGGCTTCTAAACTAAGCTTAAGTATTTATTCATCAATGCATTTTCTGAAGAAATACCTGATCAAATAAAAAAAAGAACCAACATAGAAGATATTACGTGTGAAATAAATGAATGAATAAACTATAATAGAATAATATAGAATAGCTTTTGGGCGTATATGTGTTTAATATCCAGACGAAGCGCATTCAACAATATTTTTAGAAAAATGGATGCACTTGGCAGTGAGATGAAATAAACAACATAAAATAATTATACAATATACCAAAAGGTTATTTAATCAAAAATAATTAATCTGACACCAGACATCTACATGGAAAGAAACAACAAATATGATCGATTGTCAATAAGATAAGTTAAATGTTGACTGTTTGAAACATAACTTTCGGCAACCTATACCATTCGTTTTTCGTTTGTGTGTATTGATGTTCATATTAAAAACCCTATTTTTTATTTATTTAAAAAGAAAATACAATTTTCTTATATATGGGTTTTGGGATTGCATTCACTAGTAAAATATCTAGCTAATTTGCATATTCTTTTAAACATTCATTTTAATTAATTCCCTATTAGTTTTTTTTCGGTTTTCTTATGGGATGATCATCTTTAGTTAACTATTACGTCTAATTATATTCATGCAGATATTCTACATGATTAATACTTGCAGAATATTTGCGTAAAAAGCTACAGTAAACACAAAATTGTTTCCATATATATTTATCTATACGTATATATTTTTGTTTAATCTATCTATCTATTTATATCTCTATCTATCTATCTATATATATATATATCTATAAAAGTGAACGTGTCTGTGTGTGTGTGTGTGTCTGTGTGTGTGTGTGTCTGTGTGTGTGCCTGTGTGTATGTGTGTATACATTTCCCTACGCAATAACTTTGTCAATTTTAAGTATACAGAGTCAAAATATGATGTACAGGGTACTGAGATTTGGGAAAACTTTTGTAATCCATTTTCGACCAGAAATTTTGCTGTTAAAGTGTCAAAGTTTAACGATTTGGCCTTTGAGAACTCTATAAAATTTCTCCGCTAATTTTGGGTATAAACACTTGAAACTTTAGATATTGGTTCCTTCGACATAGATCTAACTTAATAACTGTACTTTAGCCCTAAACAATAAATGTTAAGGGATCATAATAGGGGTCAAAGACTTTAAAAAAATTTGACCTCTGCGGTCTCTACCAAATTACTAAGATATTTCTGGTCTAAACATTTGAAATTTTACGTGAAGGATATTCAGAGATAGGGCAAGCTTTTTAATCGGTTTGAGTCGAACATTTGAGCTACCAATATATAAATGTATGCATGTATGTTTGTGTGTCTGCAACGGATTCTCACAAGATTAGTATTGTTTTGAAGCTCGACCCTTCAAACGAAAAGTACCAAAACATTAGCTAAAAACATTAATTTTTTCACCCTCAATTGGGCACTTGTCTACAGGGAGGGGTCACTTTTTTCACCTATATTTTCGAAAGTCATCTCTCTTTTTGATTGTCTCGCCTAAATTTAAACCTATGTCACTTCCGGTTTGACGTCACGTTTTTTTCCCGTTCTGTTCTTTCTTCGCGGCATGGGCGTGAGCCTGTCTTCTTACTACCACATTTTTGCTCAACACACACCTACAAACACCTGGGCAACGCTGGGTCACCATGCTAGTGAGTATATAGAGATGCTCAATCTAGCCGACGAATTCCTGAGCGTGTACCTCATTTCTAACAACCATCTACCCATCAGTGTAACCGACAATAATGATATCTTGTTACATTTTCAATATATCAATGTATCATTATTTTTAGCACAACAAAACTACAAGATTTCTCTTAATTTTACGCATTAAAATTTGAACTGCGATTACTGATCAAAATAAGGCATTCATAAGAAGGCTGAAAAACGGGTTTGTTTAAAAAGTGTGCAATTAATAGATACGTTTTTAAACTTGCACATATGCCATAATCGTTTGAGGCCGTTGACACGCGATAGACTAAGCAGCTCCATTTGGAACTTGAATGCTACAGACTGACCAACAGACGGAACCTATTACAGGGTTGAACGATACAATTGTCGCCATAAAAAAACAACACTACTGCTTTATTTTAAAAGTTCTATTGACAAAAAATCAATTCAGGTCACTTGATTTTGTAGTGGATCTGACATCTATTCAATGTAACCGCTTCATCCTCAACCACCACTTTGATATGGGTCCAGAACTGTGAGCATACCGTTTCCACAAGCGCCGGCGTGAGCTCGTCGAATACTCGGTGGATAGCAGCAATCAGGCTGGCTTTGGTGTTGTGGGAAGTCATGTTGGTGATGTTCTCGATGTATGACTAAACGAAGTAGTCGAGCGGGTTAAGGTCGCTGCCATACAGAGTGTCTGCCAGCGGCAACGTCATTGCATTCAGGTACACTTTGCTGTGTATTTTTAAGCCGACTTCGAAGATGTTAGGTGGCATGATATGGGTCGTTCGATGCATTAAGTTGGGCCCTCAAGCGTAAAACCGTCTGGATTTGCATTTTGAGAGGCGTTTTCAATGGTGCTGTTATCATAACATGGATCGGTAGAGAAAATGAGTATTACAGTAGCGTATCTCTGATCTCGCTCGTTCAACATTGGCCAACAAGTAGATGGTCTGAAAAAAAAGAAAGAAAACTGGATTTCATCAAAAGCAAGTGCCCTATTTTTAAGGGTGACAATTTTATCGTATATAGAGATACATGAAATAAACAGACAAAAAACAAAACAAAACAAAACAACAATTCAAATAGTAAATTGAAATCTCGAAAATAAATTTGTAATCATCTCCTGAATTTATATTTAAAAAAATAGATAAATTCGCTTAGGAAATGCATTATCTACATCGAATCCAGTCGTTGGTAATGGAAGTTTTGCACAAAACGCATCGGATAAGCTTTCAAAGTGTGCTTGTCCCATCCAGCTGCAAACGGAATAGAAAACGTTAATCTGAAGAATCTGCTAGTGATTGTTCCAAACAGTTTTTTTTTTTGGGGGGGGCGGGTTTAAAGAATTATTTCTGAAAATAATTATATTTTTGGATAATGTCTTTGACGCCATATTATTGCATCAGGTTGTTTTTTTATTTGTTACCAAAACGACGCACGAGCATTTCTAATGCACATGATTTAATTAAATGTCGCGCGTGTAAAATTTCGCATTTCTTTAGTAAGATATTTAAGATGTTTCCTGCACAGGTTTTGAAGATTAGCTAAGTTCCATGAAGATTCACAAATAATATCTTCTTTATACGCGTCCATTTTGTATAAGCCTTTAAGGACGAATCTGAACGGTGACTGATAACACTGGGGGGACAAATATTTAGTAACATTGAGTATCATTGGATATTTTAACTGATTCTGAAGGATTTAAGGCGCTGATTCCAAATCTGAAATTAGGTTTTCTCTACAAGCAATAGTTTGTATGAACTTAATTTGAGGTTGATGAAATTGTAGAAACGTGAACTTGCGTAAACCATGTATAAGCATTTTCACGTCCATGTATAACACACACACACACACACACATATATATATATATATATATATATAATACACACACATACACACGCACACACACACCCACATATATATATATACATATATATATATATATATATATATAGTAGCAAAAGTACTCGTCGTTGACTGGGTTCAAAAACAGCCTACAAAAAATAGACTCTGATTTATGAAAGTATGATAGGTTATGAAAAGGAAGGGTTGTAAAGAAATAAAGTAAAAAGCAAAATATTTTAAAATTGTAAAGAGATAAAATAATAAAGCAAAATATGATGAAATTAAAAACAAAAAAAAATAAACCCCATAATTTATTATACCATATCTGTTCACACTGAAACACTTATCACAATAATCTGTGGATCTATATTTAAAAAAAACACCTTGTTAAACTTTGTGACATATTTCCATTCTATGGAGGTCATACGCGAACGAACACCCTTTAATTTTATTTCGTCAAACAGAAGCATAATTATCAAAGTATACTTACGCAGATAGATATGAACAGTTTTTATTAAAGTTTGTGCCTATTTCCATTCTATGGAGGCCAGGCGCGAACGCAGGCCCCACAATTTTATTATATCATCCCTATTTAAGTTAAAACATACTTATCAAGGTATTAATATGTACATCTATATCAAAAACACTTGTAAACGTTTTTTTTAATTTTTAATTTTCTGATTTCCATACTTTCTGGACCAGGCGCGTACGCAGACCCCACAATGTTAATGAATAATCATTATGCCAGATAAAACATACTCATTCCTGTGTCTCGATATATCTTCTATCATTATATGTGATCAGTTTTCTATAATAGTCAACCATATAGGAGCCTATTCGTGACAAGGCACACACACAGACGTTCAGCTTTACATATATATATATATATATATATATATATATATATATATATATATATATATATATATGTGTGCGTGGTTGTGTGCCCAGTACAGACATAAATCCTCCAGATATTTGTGCAACAGTGATTTCCTAGAATAGGATAAAGCTTCTGACAGCAGCGGAAGGGATAATAATATGTTTGGATTAAACAGGACAGGAAAAGCAGAGGTTTAAAATGAGAGGCTTTAAGGCTGATATTGACCAAATTTTGTAACTTATGTTAAATTATCTTCTTAAAATGCTCTTGCTCAGGAATGTAAAAAAGAATAAGTGTGTTATAATATATCACTTGGAAGCTAAATAGATAAGGAAATGAATGGGAATGCCTGTTTAATCAAGAAACTTTTACTTTATAAAAAAAGTGAACGTTTCCTACGTAATTTTTATCAGTGGGGACTGGCATCGAATTTTTTACCCTCCTCGATTATAATTCCTTTTTGTTTCAGTTAAAACAAGGCTCACATAAGAAAACATCATTGCAGAAACAAGCTTGATGCCTGTGTCTACATATGTGGATGCTACAGTCAATCGTCCGAGACGTAACATATCCTCGTTCGTCAAGATTGCCTACAAGGCATATTTTGAAGTTCATCTTGGTAATCAAGAAACCCAATGGGCTCCGCATGTTGTGTGCCACAATTGTGAGAAAATGCTTCGAGACTGGCCAAGGGAAAACGCAAAGATCTGTTTTTTGCAGTTCCAATGGTTTGGCAAAACCCTCCAATCATGTAACTTATTGTTATTTCTGCATGGTAAACACATCGGGTGTTGGGAAGAAAAAGCGACATAAGGTTACGTATCCGGACATTGCCTCAGCTATTCGGCCTGCTCCACACTTTAAAGCAGTTCCTGTACTATCTTTCAAAGACTTGCCTTCATTGGACGATAAAGATATTGAACATGATACAAACGATCAAGACAGTTCTGACGGTGAATTGACAGAAAAGTGTTCATTGACGAAGGACTGTTCTTCAGACACTGAACCTTGCCCCAGTCCTCAAGCCTCTTCCCCGAGCTGAACTGAATGATTTAGTTCCGGATTTGGCTATTTTAAGCAAATCAGCAGAGGTGTTGGCTTCAATATTACAAGGCAGAATCTTGTTGATCATTCTATTAAAGTATGATATTTCAGAAATAATGACCAGCCTTTTGTGACCTTCTTTTCAGAAGACAGACAGTTTTTTTACTGTGATGACGTCCCAAGGATTCTAAAAGAACTGGGGTTACCTTCCTATAGTCCTGCTGAATAGACTCATTTTAGACAATCCAAAACGAAGTCTAAAGTGTGTTCTTTTGTTGGTCACTCAGTGCATTTGCAAGAAAACAATGATAATATGAGAATGTTCATGAAGTTATTAAAATATTACGACCACAATTGTATCATTTGTGTAGAAATATAGATGGCCAACTTTCTTCTTGGACAGCAGAAAAGTTTCACCAAGTTTCCATGTTTCCTCTGTACGTGGACAGCCGAGCACGAGACAGGCATTGAGCTCAGAAGAACTGGCATATTCGTGATACCCTTGAAGCAGACATGCTACATATCATAAAATACCCAATTGTAATCAAAGATAAGATCATCTTTCCTCCTCTTCATATCAAATACGGTTTAATGAAGTAATTTGTACATAGCACTGGAAAACCGAAGGTGAATGTTTTCAACACATCATCACAGCTTTACCAGGTATTTGAGAAGATCAAAGCAGGTGTGTTTGATGGCCAACAGGTTCGAACCTTAGTGATGATCACTTTGTTGCGAGGGCGACCACTTTAGAGAAGGCAGCATCGTTATACTTTGTAGTATGTTGTTCAAAACTTCCTTAGAAATAATAAGATGGAGAACTAGAGTGAACTTTTGAGTAACATAATTATGAAGCCTCATTTTTTGAACAGCCACATTGATAAGTTCCCTCCCATCGTGGGGGTTATGAGTTACGAACAAGGAGAACTATTCCACCAAGACTTAAAAGTCATGGAAGAACCCTATCAACTACGCTGGAACAAAAGTATGATGGCTGACTACTTCTGGAGCATTAAATGTGATTACCCAGATGAAGTGTACAAACGCAGAAGTTACAAACAAAATTCCTTCCTGAATAAAATACTTATTCAGATAGAAAATGAGGTTTTCTATTAGAAAATATGGCACAACCAACAATAGTGTAATGTATTCTATAATAACATTTAAGTGTTATGTTTCTTTTGCCTTAATAAATATACATAAATGACTTTCTTGCCGTTTTAAGATTAAATTAAACAAAAGAATTGTGGCTGGTATTGTAATTTCCTATAATAACTAAAAATAAAAAAATGTAAATCTAATGTAAAATAGCATAAAATCTGCAGCTTGCAGGCAAAAATCGATTTCAGGTTTGAAATCGATTTCACTTCAATTGTTCATAGGAAGGACTTCTTTTAATGCAACACAATAAGTGTTCCTCAGTGTAATTGAACCGACATAATGGGTTTTCAATTTGAAGAAAGACAAATGGACGGTGAGGATTATTACAAGACTGATATGTAAATGCGTCGAAGAAAACACTTATAGACACGTTTGCAAGCATCCAATACACAACAAGGTGGAACGATACATTTTTCGCCTTAAACAAAACCACACTACAGCTTTATTTTATAACTTTTACTAAAAAAATCAATTCAGGTAACTTGATTATGTAGTAGAGTTGATATATATTCAATGTAGTTGCTTTCAATCTCAATTACCGTCTCGATACGGGTCCAGAACTGAGAGCATGTCTTTTCCACAAACGCTGGCATGAGCGCGGCAGGGGTTATGCGGATGGTGACAATCAGGCTAACTTTAATGTTGTGGGGAGCGGTTCCCAGTTATGTTCTCGACGTATGACTAAATAAAGTAGTTCTGCGGGTTCAGATCGGAGGGAAGAGTGGGACAGTGACAGATGAGTACAAAGTTGTATTACTCTTTCTGAAAGCCAAGCCTGCGTCTCTTTGGACGTCGGCGAACGCCGAGTCCTGCTACCACACGCAGGGCCTGCCAGCCACCATCTGATTCCACCAGGGGATCATTACATTATTCAGCACATTCAGGTACACTTTGATGTTGACTTTTAAGCTGATTTCGAAGATGTAAGATGGATGATGTGTCCCTCGCTTGAAAATCCACAAAAACCATAAGTGTTGTCGGAAACTTCGTTGAACTGTGCCCTCAAGCGTTTAACGTCCGAATTCGCATTTTGAAGATCCTGCCAGTGATATGTTGTCATAACTTGGATTGGTAGAGAGCAAGAGTTGTACAGCGGCGCATCTCTGATCTCGCTCATTGAACATTGTGTCGCTCTCAAACATGATAGAAGGCTCCTATCGCTCTCAACATTTGTACAAAACACATAAAGTACAATTGCTTGAGATTTAAAAAAAATCGGTTTAGCCGTTTTGAAGTCTATAGGGAACGAACTCACAGATGCACACACAAATGTCTTTTTTATATAAGTAGAGATATATTAAACAAATTATAATATCTAGCTATAATTATAGCGATAAATATTTTCCCTTCCGTTCCGCTCTCTGCGACCACAATCTCTTTATCGTCCCCGTTATTCCTTCATACAAGTCCGGATCTCATGGGTCGGTTTAAACAACATTAATAAAAAAATATATTTTATTGGCTTGATACAAAGCTCGGTATTATGTTTGCTGAATTCTGAACATTATTAAAAGTGTTCTTCTCGCCTTGGTACTGCTCGAATTTCTGTAATATGTGATCACTATAGCTATGACAACAAATGTACTTTTCATTCTTTTGACTCTCAAGTATATATCCGACACAGTAAGCCACAGTCAATCAACCAAGAACCACACCAGTCTATATAAAAGCATATAAAATATTACCGGATAGATACCCAAAATTCAAAACAATGTAAAGAATATGCTGTTGTCACAGCCCCAGTGATCACTAGGGCTATGACAACAGAATATGCTTTTCATTGTTTTGACTCTCGAGTAAATATCCGACAGAGACACAGTTAATCAACCGAGAACACAATCACTCTATATAAAAGCATATAAGATATAAACGGATAGACACTCGAGAGTCAAAGGAATAAAAGGAATATGCTGTTGGCCTATCCCTAGTGATCACCTTCTGTGCATCTTTATTTCAAAATTACGCCTCATTTTCATTGGTTAATCTTTTACACAATTATCAATTTAGATTAGTTATGGAAATTGAACTTCAACTAATTAGAAAAAATTGTCCTGGGGGATTGACCACCTGTTGCATATTAACTACACAAATCAGCAGTGAGAAGCTCAGCGTGTCGCACACATTTTGTCAGTGTTAATAACTATTACGCTAACTAAATTTATAGGTGGCCGTTTAGCAATAGGTTCGTGGTAGACAGCACTAGAAAGTGCTATAGGTTGCTAAACATAAGAAAGAACTATGAATTGCTAAACATAGCGTCAGTTTATGCAAACAGTCTGGCGAACCTACTTGCACACAAATTCACACACTTTGATCTCTTATTTGCTCTTTACTTTTGCTTCTTCTGAAAAGTCATAAATAAAATAGAGCTATTTATGTATGGAGAGACTTTGATATTCTATTGATATTGACATTTTTGCTACAATGTTTAATGTTTAAAGTTTACCAAGCACAAATATCATATCGGATGGCATAACAAACAGTCGGACTTACAAATAGCTTATGAGTATAACGTTAATAAAAAAGAAAAGAAAATACATGTAGGAGGAAATTTCATTGATATATCAAGTTCGCAAACTGTCCACAGTTGCGTGTATATCTCGATTAAGGGAGATGACGATGTTAGGTTTTAGCAGTGCTTGCAGAGGGTGTGGACGTCCTCTCAGATACAGCGCCTGGTATTTCCAAATTGTTATTTATCTGGTACTGTATGTACAGGTTTAACGTTGCTTAACTTCGGTGATCTAACGAAAACCGGTGCGCCAATTTAAATATGCTGTATATATATATATATATATATATATATATATATATATATATATATATATATATATATATATATATATATATATGTGAGTGTTTTATTTTTTTATTACCGATTTATCTGTTTGGTTACATATGTTTTGGATGTTGGAGGTTGTTTACGATCTAACAGCCTCGTCAGACCTTACAGAAATGGTTAGTTAGTATTAGGAAGAATTGTTTTTAGGAGGAATACGGGGGAAAAAGAGAAAGAAAAAGGAGGGGTTTAGGGTAGGAGATAATAGAGGGGGAAGGCGGGTAATGAAACATTTCAGTTTTGAAGTGTAAAGTATATAAGGTTGTATTGTGTGTGTGGGGGTAGCAGATTCAGGTAGGCTTTGATGGAGATATGTGGATATAGGGAAGGGAGGGGGGAGAGAGGATGGTAAAGAGAAAAGAAAAAAGAGAGTGGATAATTAGAGGAGGGGGAAAAGAGTTTCAATTTTTTGGTTTTAAAATTTTGACTACTTTTTTTTCCTGTTCGATAAGGTATATTAATTAGATTAGAGGGAGAGAGAGAGAGAGAGAGGGAGAGAGAGAGATAGATGGGAGGAAATGGAGGGAGACGGAGAGGGAGAGGGAAGGGAGTTAGTGTGGCTGTCATTTTTGGCAGTTACAGAATTACATTTACGGGTTTCATGGTCGTTGTTAATTTCATAGTGGGTTGTTTTTAAACAGTTAAGAGTTAATACAAACGTTGGCGCAGACATAAGAGCGTATAATACATATACATACATATTACAGACCAATATGTAGACACATAGGCACAAGGTGAACTTCAACTTCTCCCTCAAGAACATACCAACGACAAGTAAAAGAAACTACCTGTTAAACCTCACCCTAAGAAACCATTTTCTGTAAGGTCTGACGAGGCTGTTAGATCGTAAACACGCTCCAACATCCGAAACATATGTAACCAAACAGATAAAACGGTAATAAAAAAAATAAAACACATATTTGCTCTGAAATAGTATTGAGCACTCTCTTCAGGTTTTTACTAATTACCAGTTTTACCATGTATATATATATATATATATATATATATATATATATATATATATATATATATATATTGTGTGTGTGTAATAAACACTGAAAAAGACGGAAGGATTAGTCGAAAAATATGTGCTTTTGGAAGTAAAATTTCTTTTCAAAAAACCTTTTGTATTCCTACACCTCAACAGATAGGAAATATATACAGAAAAGAAATAAACATTTATATAATCTTTGTATTGAACTTTTATCCACATATATATATATATGTGTTTATATATATATAGTATATTTACGTTATGATAAATAAGGGAATAGATTTTAGTTTGTTAAGCATCAATGACGCTTTACCGTTTATAACCTTTATTTAATTTAATTAATTGCTGTGCGATTAATCATAGTCTAGATTCTCATTTATCGGATATTCCTGAACCGTATAATAAATACAAATTGTGAACCTATACATGTGTTACATCAAACAAAACGTTCATATCAGGAAACTTTAAAAATAAATCTGAACCTAATGAAATCGTGCATATTAGAAAAGTACATGTTGAGGTATTAATTCTAATAGAGAGTATTTTATAAATATCAGTGTTTACTCAATTAATTGTTGTTTCAATATAATTAGAAGTAGAACGAAATGGAGTATCGATGCTCATTCGAACGGCACACACGCCTTTCGTGAGACAAGTGTCATATGTAGATGAATATTTTTCCTAATTTCACATTCCGAAGTTAATAGCTGAGACATTGCTATGCAGAACAGATAGAGTCAGGCATACTCATGTAATTCGTCATAATTTTAACCTCCACCTTCAATAATGGGCTTTTGAAGGCCTTGATATTTGGTTAGCGTGTTTAGAACCCAGGTGATACAAAGTTGGTAGCGGGATCTTCTTCAGGTTTTGAGTGTCTCATAACTGACGGATAATGATGGGAGTCAAGTATCAATTGTAGAGAGCGAAGTAATTGTACGTTCAGTACTTTCTCGAAGGATAGAACAGGAGATCAAATTCAAAAGAATCATTCACCTCGATGACAACCAGGAATTAGATTTTGACAACTCTCGCCAACGATGCCTGTGACGATGGAGATATTAAAAGCGTTAACTCATTAAATGTCGGGGTGTTTGCAAGTGTCATGTGGCGTGTGGATTTCTGTCCCTTGGCATATTTCCGATGTAAATCACTGGGGCCGCTAATGTTCTGGCGTGCAGGTTCGACCATTTTGTTTCTGAATTTAAAAGCGTCTGACAAAAGACTATCTTGTTTTGAAGTGATTGTACATTCTACTTTTGATCAAGACACCTACTAATCCTTGTTAGTTTTTTTCATCAGGATTATTCATGCTTTGACCGGAGCGAATTCAATTAAGAAGACATATTTAGACAAAATCATTGGATGCTCACGTAAAACGTGTCATAAATACAGGATTTAAAACATGAAATAAATTTCCCGCGACACATAATGTTCAATTACTTCAGTTTTAGATTTAGAAATACAGTTTTCGTTTGCAATCAGTTTTAGCATTATGAATGTTGAGAGAACGGAAGAGAACGAAAATACAGATAAGAGCATACAAAATGTATACATGTAAACAGTTTCTTATGATAGGTTACTTTTATTTCCGTTACAAATGTTACAAGTGTTATGTTTCTTCATCCAGCCGTCATCGAGACGTCATATAACCAATTAGGCAAAAAAGTTTGCATTTCTTTACATCATCAGAGACGGTATTTTAGCATCTGTTTTCTCCCTTGATGACGAGCATCTGTCAGCAGTCTTGTTATCATAACACATGCGAAACAAGACGATGTCATTTACAACGATGCGAACCAATAACTAGACTTCCACAATCCTCGCCAACAATGCCTGTAACAATGGATATATTAAAAGACTTAATTGCTATAATGATCATTGCATTTACATCGATGGCTGAGGCAGCAGTAACATCATATCAACAACTCTCACTAAACGATAAGACAGAATATTATAAGCATAAACTCATCATTATTCTTTTTCATAAATTTTCCTTTATATTTATTATTTAGAAATAGATTACCGACTTTATATTTCGTCGCATCCTCAATTGGTTTGTTCCGATATATAGTGTCTGCACGCTTCTTTTATTCACTTTTTCTTTTTTAGCGAGGTTGTAGATAGCGAAATCCTAATTCTTTTCTGGGCAGTATCTTACCAAATGATAATACAGAAGAACTAAGGGTTCCGCTATAAAAACCATTTTCCAGAGTTTAATATATACTACAAAATGAAAAAAAAAACAACAAACAAATCAATGTATTAAAATTCTCTATAGATTATGCTAGCCTTTGGTAAAAAAAAAGTTTATTTTAATAAAAAGACACAAAAGAGAGCGAACGGAATGGAATAGTATATGCAAACGGAATCTAATTTAATAATAGAGATTGGAATATATGTGAGAATTAAACATGAAGATATATCTCCAAAATAGCGATTTAAATATATGTTTAAAATATCGATTTCAATATATGTTTAAAACTTCGATTTAAATATACGTTCAAAATAGCGATTTGAATATATGTTTAAAATAGCGATTTCAATATATGTTTAAAATTGCGATTTAAATATACGTTCAAAATAGCGATTTAAATATATGTTCAAAATAGCGATTTAAATATATGTTCAAAATAGTGATTTAAATATATGTTCAAAATAGCGATTTGAATATATGTTTAAAATTGCGATTTGAATATATGTTTAAAATTGCGATTTAAATATATGTTTAAAATTGCGATTTAAATATACGTTCAAAATAGCGACTTAAATATGTGTTCAAAATAGCGATTTGAATATATGTTTAAAATTGCGATTTGAATATATGTTTAAAATAGCTATTTGAATATATGTTCAAAATAGCTATTTGAATATATGTTCAAAATAGCTATTTGAATATATGTTTAAAATTGTGATTTGAATATATGTTTAAAATAGCTATTTGAATATATGTTCAAAATAGCTATTTGAATATATGTTTAAAATAGGGATTAAAATAGATGTAAGAATTAGAGATAAAATAAATATTATATATAGAGATAAGAATTTATGTAACAATAGAGATTAGATTATGTGTATAAATATATGTCAAAATAGAAAAAAGAACATGTCTTGGAAAATATATATAGACAATAGAAATGAAATAATGTGTTTAATATAGAGAAAATATATGTATAAACAGAGATTAAAATATATGTTAAACACAAGGAATTAGAATATATGTTAAAAAGAGCGATAAGAATATGTGTATGTGTAAGAAATAGAGATAAAATATATATTAGTAATAACAATTAGAATATAAATTAAAAATAGAAATTAAAATCAATATTTAAAAAGGAGATTAAGAATATGTAAGAAATAGAGATTCGAACTTATGTTAGAAATAGAGATTAGAAAATATGCTTAAAATAGCTGAAAATATATGCTATGAAAATTAACATATATGTTTAAAACAGAAAATGATTTATGTTGGAAAAAGGAGTAGAATATGTGTTTAAAATACAGATTAGAATATATTTTAAACTATAGACTAGTGTATATGTTAAAAATAAAAATTAAATATACTTTAAAAATAAAGATACGAATTTATATTTTAAATAGAGATAAGAATATATATTAAAATAAGAATTCGAATATATATTAGATATATAAATTTAAATACTTGAAAAAATAGAGATAAGAATATATGTTAAAATAAAGATTCGAATATATATTAGATATATAAATTTAAATACCTGAAAAAAAATAGAAATCAAATATATGTTGGAAATAGAGATGAGGGTGTATGTTTAAAAGTGATGAAATATATATTTAAAAAAACAGAGAGTAAAAACATTGTAAAAAAGAGATAAGATTATATGTTCGAGATCAAATATATGTTGGAAATAGAGTTAAGAATATATGTTTTAATATGTGATTACAATATGTTATAAATAGATATTGGAGTGTCTGTAAAAAATAGAAATGAGTATATATGTAAAAAAATTGAGATTAGTATATATTCTAAAAATAGAGATTAGATTATATGTAAAAAATAGGATTTAGATATATATATATAAGAAACAGAGATAATTATATATGTAACAAATTGAGATTAAAATATATGTTAAAATTAAAGATTAGAACGTGTGTTTAAAATGGAGATAAAAATATATGTAAAGATCGAGATAAAATATATGTAAAAATTAGATACTAACATATACATGTTGGAAACAGATTAGAATATGCTACAAAGATCAAAACATATGTAAGAAATTAAGATTTGAATATATGTTAGAAATATGGATACAATATATTTTAGAGAAAGATGATAAAATAAAGATTAGAACATATGTTTAGAAATAGAGATTGAAATATATGTTAGGAAATAAGAGTCGAATATTTGTAAGAAATACGGCTTAGAATAAACCTTAAAAACAAGGATTAGCAGTTATGTACAAACATTAGAATATAGGTTTTAAATTAAGATTAAAAAGATACTTTTACAAAGAGATAAAATATATAATTTTATAAATAGAATATATGTAACAATAGATATTTAAAAGTAAACATTACCATATATCTTATAATAATAATAATAATAATAATAATAATAATAATAATAATAATAATAATAATATATGTTGGAAATAGACATTAGTATATATATACTAGCAATAAATGTTAGAGTAATTTTAAAAATATTATTATATTTGTTAAAATAGAGATAAGTATGTAAGAAATAGGAAGTAGAATATATGTTAAAAATTTAGATTAGAATATATGCTAAAAAGAGATTAGAATATAAGTTCATAAGAGAGATGAAATTATATGTTATTTAATAGAGATTAGGATTTATGTTAAAAATAGAGATTACAGTAGTTGTTATAATAGAGACAAGAATATATGTTAAAATAAGTTTAGAGATATATATGTTAAAATAGAGCTTAGATTATATGTTAGAATAAGATTAGATATATATATATGTATATGTTAAAAATAGAGCTTAGAATATATGTTAAAATAAGATTGAAGATATATATGTTAAAAATAGAGCTTAGAATATATGTTAAAATAAGATTATATATATATATATATATATATATATGTTAAAAATAGAGCTTAGAATATATGTTAAAATAAGATTAAAGATATATATATATATATGTTAAGAATAGAGCTTAGAATATATGTCAAAATAAGATTAAAGATATATATGTAAAAATAGAGCTTAGAATATATGTTAAAATAAGATTAAAGATATATATGTTAAAATAGAGCTTAGAATATATGTTAAAAGCAGTGATTTGAATATATAAAGAAAAAATAAAAATATATATTTGAAATAGAAATTTGAAAAGTGTTTACAATATATGCAAAAAACAGAGATTTGAATATATGTTGGAAATAAAGATACAATTTTATTTTAGAAATAAAGATAAATATATATGTTAAAATAGATTAAGAATGCATGTTAGAACTATAAATAAGTATGTATGTTAGAAATATAAATAGGCATATGAGCAAAAATAATAATTAAAATATATGTTAAAAAATTAAATCTTAATATATGTAAAAAGAGACGTAAATATATATGTTAAAAATAGAAATTAGAATATATGTAAATATAGTAGTAAGAATACATATTAGAACTAGAGAGAAAATATATATGTAAAATATAGTAATGAGAATATATGTTAGAAATAAAGAGAAAAATATATGTTTTTAATAAAGATAAGAATATATGTTTAAATTACAGATTAGAATATATGTTAAAAATAGAGATTGGAATATTTATTATAGATTGAGATCAGAATTTGTGTTAGAAATGGGGATCGTAATAGAGATATTTAAAAAATGGAATAAATTATATGAAAAATACAGAGATTAGGATATATGTTAGAAATAAAGGTAAGAAAAACGATTAGAATATATGTTTATTATAGAGCTTAGACCATATGCATATATAGAGATTAAATGTATAAATTATAGAATAGAATATATGTTATTAGAGATTATAATTTGTTGAAATTAAGTTTAAAATAAGACTAGAATATGTCAAAAATAGAGATTAAAATATATGTTATATATTAAGATCAAAATATGTGCTTAAAATCGTAAATTAGAAATATAAATGAGAATACATGTTAAAAAAGAGGTGTCCATATACACGGACAAAAGGGAGTAGAATTAATATTTAAAACAGGGATTATGTAATAACGTAAACTCTCTTTTAAACATTTAAGTAAGAAATAAAGATCAGAATATATGTAAGAAATAGAGAGTAAAATGTATGTATAAAATAGATACCTATAATATAAATTTCACCTGTCTGTTTTCATGTATGTATGTATGTATGTATGTCTGCCTAAAACTTTCGACAGAGCCGACGTATTTTCACAAGATCAGTATCGTTTTGACGCTTTGACCCTTCGGACGACAAATATCGAAATATTGGCCCAAAATATTAATTCCAACACCCTCAACTGGGCACTTTTGTACAGAGATGGGTCGTTGTTTTCGCCGATATTTTCGAAAGTCATTCCAACTTTTCGATAGACTAGCCTTAATTTAAACCTTCGTTACTTCCAGTTTGGCGATGAACGCAACAGCAAAGACATCACAGTTTTTTTCCACGTCCTTTTCCTCCTTCCTGGTATGGGTTCGAGCCTTCCTGCCTACTACCACTTCTTTTTTTGCTCAACACACACCTGGAAAGTTTTAGGCAGACATGCAAACATACATACATAGATTTATATATCCTGAATATCCCTTATGTCAAATTTCAAATTTTTAAACCAGAAATTGTCTGAGTAATTTGGTAGAGACCGCAGAGGTAATTTTTTTTTAAATTTGACTCCTAATATGACCCTTTAATATTTAATATTTTGGGCTCAAATCAAGTTATTAAGTTAGATACATGTCCAATGGACCTATATCTAAAATCTTAAGTGGTTAGAGCCAAAATTGTCGGAGGAGTTTGGTAGAGTGCTCAAAGATCAAATCGTTGAACTTTGACCCTTTAACAGCCAAATTCCTGGCCGGAAACCGATCACAAAGATTTTCCCAAATATCAGTACTCTGTATATCAAATTTCGCGTCTGTAGACTAAAAATTGACAGAGTTATTGCGTAGGGAAATGTACACACACATACACACACGCACACAGACACGTTCACTTTTAGAGATATATAGATTATAAACCCTTTTTTCTATTTTTCTTAAAGAAGCAACAACTTTGTTATATATATTTTGTGGAATTACATTTATCTGCAAAAAATCTTTCTAATTTACATATTCTTTTAAACATTCATTTTAATAAATTCCTCAGTAGTTTTTTTTTCGGTTTTCTCATGGGATTATCATTATTTGCAACCTATTACCTGTAATCATATTCATGCACATATTCTATATGATTTATATATCCGTAATATTTGCGTAAACATGTTTAGTAAACACAAAACTCTTTCTCTATATTATATATATATATATATATATATATATATTTGTTTAAAAATTTGTTTATTTTTTATATATGTATTTGTTTAAAAAATCTTGCCTACCGAACCACTCCGTCAGGTTTTTGTCTATAAAATCGGTTCAAAAGTGTGAAAATGAAAAAAAAAAAAGAACTTGCTAGGTTAAGATCGAACAGCGGCATTACGAATATGCATGCGTAACCTAATAACTATTTGTTCATGTTTTAATTTCACGCCTTGCAGCAAATACTTCTTCATAGCTCAAGCATTAACGTCAAAGGAAAAAGAAAATCGTAAGCAAAACGTTTTGGTTTCGATTCTCGATGGGGGCGAACGTGCAATTTTTTTAAAAAGGGTTTTAAATGATTATTATATATTAGCTCCAATATAATATGATAATAAATACGAAATGGAATAAATCAAACTATCATCTTTAAGCATATTTTACGACTGGGTAATGCCGGGTGGCGTCCTAGTAGAAAGTAAAACGAAAGTAGAATTTTCATAAACGCAATAAAGTAACAAAGTTGGAAATAAAGAATAAAAAGCGACAAAAAGCGAAAAATGAAAAGCAATTGGTATTGGAAAATCTATTATTCCCGTTTTAGGAATATAGACTCATTTAGGGACTGAAAATTACATATACACTTTGATGGTGTGCTTTGTGACAGTTAAAATTCTCAGAATCATTATGTGAACTTAGTTTATGTTGCTACTACATTTTTGTTGATTGTTGAGTTGATTCTCTCCGGCCTACAAAGCTATACCCAAGAAAAAAGAAAATACAAAAGAAAAAAAAAAACAATTTATGAAATGAAAAATGGCAGAATAAGGCATTCAGACAAAAAACAAAAAAGAAGAACAGTGACAGAAGAAAAGAAAGAAAAATGTACTTTATAAGAAAATTCGAATAAAACAATCACAGTTCCAGATCTGAAATTTTAGGTCTTACATATAAGTGTATCCGGCAGCAAAAAAAAAAAAAAAAAAAAAAATAAATAAATAAAATAAAAAAAATAAAATGAATAAATAAATAAAATAAAATAAATAAATAAATAAAATTAAAAAAAATAATTCGTGAAATTCAATTTTTCAATTGTTATAAAGTTCTGTACAGCAAACAGGCATCATAATGCTGACTTAAAAGATATTAGATTTAATATCAATTATTTAATCATATTAATGGTTTCTTATCGTATAAAGCACAGTAAAGTGTTAGCAATAAAATGTTTTATTTGGTTTCAGTATGATGTTTCCTTAATCATTAAAACGGGCATATTCCTGGTAAACAAAGTGCAAAAGAGATCCAGACAACTGCACTTAAGGGAACAGCTAGGATACTAAAAAGAGCTCTCAGTTGGTTTCAATAAAAAGCAGGGCACTGTTGGCAGCTGTTTTGGCTGCTCCATACCCAGCATTACAATTTTTAAAGAAAGAAAATTAAAAGAAAAAAGAAACTTGAATATCCAATGTAATAGCAAGCCTGGGAAAATGTACCAGAAAGAACAGTAGGAAATAAGTCATACACTCTTCACTATGACTACGAAATTCCTACAGCTACATACCTAGAAAATAGGGCTATAAAGCTTGACACAATGATATGGGACAAGATGGAGAAATTAAAGTGAGCGTCCCTAATGATGCTGGCCTTAACAGAGAAGAGAGGGAGGAAATAACAAAATGCCAAGGACTTATGTATTACATTAAAAGAAACTGGAATCTTAAGAAGCTATCAATCATACCAGTCATTATAGGAGCAACCGGGCTAAGAAAAAAGAATTTAAAACAATCTGGCGAATATACCCGGTGAACCAAGTGCAAGAGAAATACAAACAATAGCACTTAAAGGGACGGTTAGAATCTTAAAAAGATCTCTCGCTTGGATTAACTAAACAAATGGGCATCCCGTAGAATGTTCCATCCTCAGCAAAAACAAAGTAAAAAGAAAATCAAACAAAAGGACAAATCTTCAACACATAATAGTATTGACTGTGAGGAGGTAAAATGTATTATCTCTTCTAATACTACACTCAGTGACAGATAAATCATTCTATACTGTGCGAATTTAAACTTCGGTTCCAATTCAGATTGTTCCTTTTGAAGGAACTGGATTTTCCCCATATTGAAAACCAACCTCGTGGATAAGCAACTAAGTAGTTGGCGTAGGCTCATGTTATTCGAACGTAACACGATGTTTCTAAATTGGCGTGATATTGAACGTCATAAATTGCATATTTCATTTCCTGAATTTTGATAGACGATTTAGGTTAAGAAATAAAAAAAATGTTTATCATGTTTTTTGCTGACTAACTAAGAACGACGCGTGAAATTTTGCGAAGAAAGAAACGTAAATATATTGGTTGGTATAGGTTGGTATTTTATCGTCCAAGCGGTATAGAGTTTTTCTTTTCACGATTAAGCATAATCCTCGAAAATTTTCGGTTGTTTGTATACAAAGAGCATTCCAAAAGTAATGCCCCTTATTTGTTTTCAGCCGAATGGATCAGAGTGCTTTGCAAATTGCAATGCTATAATGACTGGACTTATACATTCATAACCTGAAAGTTACATCCGCCTGTTGCAGATATTAATACTGGGAAACTCTAAGAAACATCACCTATCATCGACGTGCGTTAGAAACAGAGATGCATCATTGAATTTTTGGCAAATGGTGTGTGACTGTTAAAATGTAAAATCTGCAGATTTGGGCGATCAATTTTTGCACATCGGTGTTCAAAACAAAAATGCTTAAACTCGTTTCTATGCGTCAGGTTTGCGCAGATATTCGCCTGAATTTATTAAAACAAATAATTATATTTTAAATCAATCAGAGAGTTATCTGAATTTATTCGAAATAGCCTTTATAGAACAACGTCGATCCCATAAAATCCAGGTTTTTATTCAATAGAAAGTCCACGGAATGTCATCATCTAAACACTCCTCTATTGGCTTTGAGCCTGCTGCTATGCCTTAATTCACTCAACACACACGAAAAGATTAACACTGGGACACACATCTCATAAATTTTCAACTGTCGTCTGCTCATTTCAAACAAACTTATTCATTGAAATATTACAAAAGTTCGCATTGAATCTTTGTTCTAATATGACACTAAATAAAAATCAATAACAGTCTATGAAATTTAATTTGTATAATTGAGCAGCGAATTGGTATCATTGAGCAGATTTTCAAACATGTGTAACGCACTGTCTTTAACTTATCGACCTTAACTTGTCTGATATCTCAGCTTATTAATTCCCCTTGTTTTACAATGACCCTTTAAATATTCACGAACATTCTGTTTTTCCTATTGCTACAACTTTCATTTTAAACATAGATAACACATCTCTTTTCTTAACTCATTATTTTGTTAGTGTTCATCGTAAAACAGGTCCCTCACTTTCCTACGTTCAAATATAAACTTAAAAACCAATTTCAATATATATATATATATATATATATATATATATATATATATATATATATATAGTAATTTATAAAATATATATGGCGATTAAGCTACACTGAATATTCTGCGTTTCATCCAACTATAGGATTCGTCAGGCTTATGCGTATAAGCCTGACGAATCCTATAGTTGGATGAAACGCAGAATATTCAGTGTAGCTTAATCGCCATATATATTTTATAAATTACTAACTAGCTCTACCTACGTATTGAGCACTTTTGAAGTAAATACTTAAAGTTTACGCATAAATCTATACTTTCGTATAGTAAATTTATGTGAATAAATGAAACAGTTATATATATATATATATATATATATATATATATATATATCTGAAAGAGAATCATTCACAAAATATCTCGCCCAATTCAAACCCCTTAAAGAAACCACCCAAAACAATGACTCCCTAAAATCTGGACCCCACCAAAGCCCAATAATTCGCTCCTGTTTATGGTACTACTCCCGTTTTCATAGATATTCAACTTGGTAGGTAAACATGACTGTAAGCCTTACTTTTGAAACGAACCTGTGCAAAATTGTGTTAGTAACTTTTGTCTTAATTCATAATAGTAACTAATCTGTGTAACGCAAAATAAAATGTTTCCCACTAATGTGTAGCCCACGTTTAATTTATGTTTAAATGCCGCACATGTAACAGATACGTCTTCTGAAATCTATACGTAACGATACATCATGAGTTAGTACTTATTAGAACGGATTATGACGAACATTTTTGCATTGGATTTACAGACGCAAATCGTGGATTTCTCGTCAGTGTCTTTTGAAGTTTTATTTACGCATGTTACCCTACAACAGTAAAACAAACCATGTAATCTTTAAGTTAACGATCTGAACGGTAAGATTTACGCAAACTAGAAAATTACTCATGAGAATCTTATCGACGCCATCAAGTCAGTAAAAAGTTAAGGACCGTTCAAAAAAGACATGTAGTTATATTCCATCTAACGAGGCCGTAGCCGAGATTGAACTCGCTAGACGAGTTCGTAGTGTAATTCAAATCTTGTCCGTAGAAGAATACTTGATACTTCGACAAGGCTATTTTTATCGTGACGCGTCACTAGACCAGTTGGCTACCACGGATTAAGAGAGTCCCATCTACCATCAAGAGAAGAATAGCCCGCGCCAGTTTCTCAATCTGGTATTTTACCTCGCGGAACATACAGCGCCTAGCCTTCCCAAGTGGTCACCCATCTTGTACTGGGCAGGTTCAACGTTGCTTAATGTCGGTGATCTGACGAGAACCGATGTGTCAACTTGATTTTGCCGTATGCTTAAGTTATCGTTCAATAAACTGATATATAATAAATTACATAGAACTTTAAGGGCAACTGATTCATTACTCATAAATAGGTTAAAGAGGAAAATGCCTAACGATTATTTTTTGTTTGTATCTTATTTTAGGTTGAAAATCGCCTCCTAGAACACTTATGTCATGTAACGTTGTATTGGACTCTTTCTTTCTTGGATTCGGGTGTGATTAACACGCGACCTTAATTAATAGTAGATAAGCAAAAGGTGCGGAAATTGATTACGCAAATCCCTAATTCCTACAAGGATTTCATATGAAATTTATTAAATTTCCTTTGATGCGATAATTTAATCGCGAATCTTCAAAACGTAATTTCTTTCTTGCCGCAACTTTGAAAAACACTTTAATAGTTCCCTGTTCTTGAACAGTTTTAGGATGAATGTAATATTTTCCCCGTCACAAACTTTGTTGAACATATCAGCTTCGTGCGATCAGTGGAATATCGAAACTATTCGAAACTTAAACTTAGCTCAGTTTTATGAAGAACTACCAGTAGGCCTTTACCAACTCTTAAAAGCTCGCTAACCACGCAACGTTTTGCAGCACGGCATTAAAACTAGTAGGACACCCAAAGAAAGTGTTCTGGCTTGGAAATTTAGAGTCATCAAGAGTATATTACTTCCACGGGTTTGATATCAACACTATTTATTTTTAACAAAACTTAGCGCGTTTTGCGAGCGTTCAGCGTTTGTGGAGGCCTACTGATAGTTCCTCCTCAGACAGAGTTAAGTCTGGGGTTCGTAGTTTCGAGATTTCTCCGATTGCATTAAGCTGAAACGGTCAAGTATTTTTTCACAAGATAAATATTACATTCATCGTACAAAATTTCAGCTATTGTGAAAGGAATCACTACACGGTTCTTCCAGACTGAGAGAGAGAGAGGACAGAATTCACGTCAAAGAGAATTCAATAAAGTTCATGAAAATTCTATAAAGAGGGAAATTAATACTAAACTCTAGTTGAGGTAGCAAACTACGAACGGCATGATTTCCGTTTTAATGTCTTTCTGAAGACATACATAGTCGGAAAAATTCCCTTAATAATCCGATTGTATTCGATAAAATTCGACACGCATGTACGTTGTTAAATTCTTGCAGGAAATAGAGATTTTCGTAATTAATTTCCGCGCTTCTCATCTAATCTCGTTGCAATGAACGTGACGTGTTAATTACGCTTAAACAAAGAAAAAGAAATACAATTACTAATGTGCAGACTATTTGCAACATTTAGTAAAACATACATTTTATAATCTTCTCAAATCATCCATTTGTTAACGAAATTGGTTGTCTTTTCTTTTCGTATCATGCAATCCTAATTCATCCAATTCAATTTTAATATCTGCCATTTGTGTACTAATCTAAATAATCAATTCATTTCAAACTATGTTTTCTCATCCAATAGCTTCAGAGATTTGATATTTTTAAATATAAGTTCACAGTAAAGTTTAAAATCAAAAGGAAATATAAAATTAAGTATTCATCTTACTAAGAAACTATCAGAAAGGCTCAGCATGATCCGGGAATAAATAATGACCAGCAAGTTTTCCACCCCCCATACTCTTTTTGTCATAAAAATCAGTGAAATCCACAATTTATTAATGAAATTCATTGATTGCCTGCTGTAGTTGGGGTCAAAATCCTCGCAGTATACTGTGAGGAAGCTTTACAGATCTCTCCACAGTGCATTGTCGTTTGCAAACGAACCATCGAGAATCTACTGTTGATTTTATAAAATTATATGTAAACATTGGCGTCACTAAAAGTTTAAAATGCGTAAGTCAAGTATCATGGTTCAATTGTGCTGTAAACAGAAACATTCATTTCAAACGCTTTTCGCTTTTATCAAAGTGCTAACTGATTAGTTTATTAAATTATTTTTACATAATCACTTGAATTGAACTTAAAGTATCATAGTTCAATTGTGATCTAAAAGGAAGCATTAATTTGAACGTGCCCATGCCTTATAAAATGAACTACTGTTGATTTTATACGCCGGAGCTTTTCTGCTTGTGCCGTGATAAAAATTATCAAATGAACTTGTGACGCTATGTTGTGTAAGTGAAAACTTTGAAGAAAATCGAACTTTCTTCTTCATTCGGATTTTTTGTTTATATATTTTTTCGATTGTTATCAGGCAAATTCCGACAAAAAACCTACATAAGAACACTTCCAGATAAACTCGCTTCCCTTGTGTGAAATTAAAAAAAAATCGACCAAATCGTTTCCCGGTCCACAGGGAACACTCTCACACACCCATACACACATATACACAATGTTTCTTTTTATATAATAGTAGATATATATTATCAATTATTTAGTAAGCTTCCAATCACATCACCTCACGATTAAATAATATTTTAATGAAGTAATTAATCACAGTGTGTCTTATATAACATTTTAATTGTAATATCTTCAGTTTTTAGTTCGTTTTTTTTCACTTTTCTTAGTATGACTTCGAATCTTATACAAAGTTACTATCGATTACTAAGTCATTTAAAATTATTACTGGAGTATAATTATACAAAGAATCAATATTATAAGAAAGTTTATAATACGGAATTTCATTTAGAAGTGAATTTACTTGCCTGTAAATTCCAGGGTTCGTCATTAATTAATTTCACAATGAACGTTTTTATTATAAAGCATCATTTATCACAGTTAAACACAAATGAAATGGAAGAGTTAAGAAAATCGATAGATTGATAATTAAATATTACTAATACTATGCTTATGCTTGTAATTAATTCATAGATGTTATTAAAATTTATTAGTATTTTGTATATATATATATATATATATATGATTGAGAACTCTTGCTATAATATTGGATAGATGTATTCAGCGAAAGTGCTTCCTTAATTGTATGTCAAAACACTTTTCTTTCTGCCAGTTCCGGAGTTGAAGTTAATCAATACAAATCGATGATCTAAGGATAACAAAGGTGTGAAATGGCTTCACAGCCGAAAACTTCAATCTATGCAAATGTGCTATTGGTTGTGAGGAACGTTTTTTTATAAGGAAAGACCTTAACAGATTGATTGCTGATAAAATCAGGCTTCTATCTTCATCAAAGTAACATGTTAAAAAAAGGACCCAACTGGTAATAAAAAATAAAACAAATAATCAATAAAATCGTGATGTCCACTTAAACCAAAAGTAGAGGCTTATTAAAGCGTTATAGATAAAAACCAATAAACTTGGTTTTATAAATCGGTCACTGTTTTATCTTCAGTTTTTTAATTCTCCTCGTTTTTATTTCCACTGGCGTATACACACAAAATACAAAGCCGCCATTGCACGGTGCTACTTTTTAATATGTAATCTTTCTCTATATAAATCTCACCATCTCTGTATATGTATGTTTGTGTATATGTATGTTTGTGTGAGGTGTTTGTTTCTGCAGAAAGAAAAGTTAATCCACATAGAATATTAAAGTGTATTTTTTACTGAAAAAAAAACAACTGAATTATTTCCGAATCTAAAAGTTCAATTATAAGAAGACTACTAGTCACAACTTTTCGGAAATTCAAATATATGATATTTAAGGACATTTTAGTCATGCCTATTAAATATATTCGAAAAGATAATTCAAGAGGACCCGAATTTCGAATTGCCCGTTTAACTTAATAAGTTATGAGGTCCAAAAATCCTTTAAAAATAAAATATATTCTACTTCTATTGAATTTATCAGGTGTAAACAATTATATGTCGTAGTCAATGTAAACTGTTATGAATAACTAAATTCCCGGTATTGTATTCCACTTTCAAGTACTCAATGGGAAGGGACTTTCTTAAAAATTCAAATACATTTATAAGATAATAAATCAATTTAAACCATATGTACAACACATTAACTCGGAGAATTTTTATTATGTTTTAGCATCTTTCAGCTCTATTAGAGGGAAAAACGGAAAACGCGGTAATTATTAAAAATAAAGAATGTACTATGGTCTTATGGAAACAGTGACAACATTACATAGAACTGATATTTCTTCAATCCCGAGAACGTTTCATCCTCCTGTTAGTTATTTGCATAAAACACACCAAAAATTATAAAGCATTTAGCAATAGCTATATTTCATATTCTATTCATAAGAAATATCTTTCGGTTAACATTCAATCGTAAATATCATTTAGCCTTACAGTTTATGTTCGGTAAGAATGATTAGTTGCTTTGTCTTATAAATTCAATATCCCTAGTAAATCTATTCATTCTTTACAGACCTTTATCCTCACTTTCACAGTTGTTGTTGCTTCACCACGTTTCAACTCACTCATCTTCTGACCTTCTTCAAGTAATTAACCGCGAAAGGATATAAAAGACGGAGTCTTGCAATTGTATCCCCAGCCTCTACCACTTTCCATAGCCAACTACTCTTTTGAACTGCTTGGGTAGGACTGAAACCGCTATCCACAGATAATGGTCACCTGGAATCGTAGAGAATCGACGTTTTTATTCACTGCGCCACAGAGAGAGTCGCCAATCTGATGGGCCCTGAACAGTCAGCTAAACTTCAGCCTCTGTCCCATCGACGAAATGTTGCATCCTTCTGCCTGTTATAGAAGTACTTTAACGGTGAATGCTCTGACGAACTGCAAGCACTTGTGCCCCCTCGACGTAAATGCTCCCGACAAACCCGACAAGCAGCTAAATCCCCCCTTCACCCCTTCACAGTAGAGATCCCTATATGCAAGAGAGCCTTTTACTCAAGTAGTTTCTATCCCAGAACAGCTAGACTTTGGAATTCCCTTCCGGGTCCCTGCTTCCTTGACTGTACTGTCAGGCAGAAGTTCAAGTGCAACGTGAACCGGCATCTTGCTGCCCAACTTCCTACGCAGTACCCCTGATGCTTATGTCCCTGATAGTAGCCCCCTACAACAAAGTGGCAATGTGCCTTGTTTGGGGTGAAAATGTAATAATAAAAAAAAAAGACCTCGAAGGACCGACAAAGTTCGATTCTATGGTCTTATAAATCTAATTCTGCGTTCTTAAATGGTCTATTTTGATCTAAATACATTTACTAATATGTATTTAAGTAAAGAAATCAGAATAGGTTCATATAAACGAGAGGGGATACTAATTCTGATAAAATTTGTGCGAGGTGAACTTTGGGAATTAAATAAAGAATGCGGGGACGAAAAATAAACACAGCATTCTGATAATAATAAATAATCTTTTAGTCTGTTTCGGATTCTAAGAAAAGTAAACAATTGAATAGTTAGAAAACGATAAAAAAACATAAGAGCTTGTTTAGGACTGAACAGCGAAGGTATATGATTGAAAATTCTCTCACTAGAGTGTTTAAGGCCCGAGCATGGTAGATTGTAAGTAGCATTCGAAATAAAATAAGCAATGCAATATCGCTTTTGCATTCTTCGTGTTCTCAAGAAGCCAACATATAAGAAAAGTGAGGAGGATTTACCAGCGGAAGAACAGGTAAGACTTTCCCTATTTCGTTTTATATAAGAATAGAAACATTGCTTATCATTTCATATGCATTGTTTGTAAGAAGTTAGGTGATAAGTCAGCTCCCTCTCAGTATAGGCCAATAAGTCTCCTGTGTGTCATAAGTAAGTTGGTGGAATCCATATTAAATAGAGAAATAGTCAACCACCTCAGCAGAAACAACCTTCTTAGTGACACGCAATATGGTTTCCGTTCTGCAAGATCTACCGCAGATGTGCTAACGGTTATATCTCATAGGATTAGTGAATCTCTTGCCAAAGGCTTCCTTTCTAGGGCAATTGCTCTTGACATATCAAAGGCCTTCGACAAGGTATGGCATAAAGGTCTACTTCACAAGATCTCCAACTACGTATAACTGGAAATATTCTCTCTATCATTAAATCATTTCTCTCCGATAGGCTCATAAGAGTAGTGGTTGATGGACAAAAATCAGAGGCCTGCAGTATTAATGCTGGAGTCCCTCAAGGGTTCATCATGAGCCCAACTCTCTTCCCGATCTACATCAATGATCTCCCTAAACACATACTTAAATCATTCGTTGACATCTATGCTGATGACAGGACCATCTACAGCAACACATCAAAGGCTGTAAATGACAAAGCTCTCTCTAATTCTCTCTCCTCTGATCTCGAACGAGTAGTTCAGTGGGGAAAGACGTGGCTGGTTACCTTTAATGCAACTAAAACCAAACTCCTATCTTTACATTATCAACGCTCTGATCCCCATCTAGCATCAATTGAAATGGATGGCTCTCGTCTAGGAGAAGTCCCATGTTTTGACAAGCTTCTGGGCTTGACCTTCACTTCTGATCTGAAATTGAACACGTACATCAAGTCTGTTGCCAAGGTTGCTAGAAAGATGGTAGGATCCTTCTACCGCCTCAGAATATATCTCACTACTGATGCAACTCTCTATCTATATAAAAGCCAAGTACGTCCAAGGATAGAATACTGCTGCCATATCTGGGCAGGAGCTGCTAAAAATAGCATTTCCTGCCTTGACAGAGTACAAAATAGACTTCGTGCCTTAGTGGGGGATGCCCTTTTCTCTTCCCTGCAACCTCTCTCCCACAGAAGAGACGTTGCAAGCCTATCTTTGTTTTATCGTTATTTCCATGGCTGGTGCTCGTCTGAACTCTCTCCTCGACAAAAAACACCCGTCTAGCTTAATCCACTATCAAAAACTTTCCCCACTCTTTATCTATGCGTAAATCTAAACGTAGATTCCATGAACAAAGCTTCTTTCTAAGAACTGCACGCCTGTGGAACTCTGTTCTGTCTGCCTGCTTCCCTCCTGACTACAACTTGGATGTCTTCAAGTCCAACGTAAACAAATTCCTGATAAACAGCCCCCTTAAGTAGACACTTTAAATATTCACACTAACGTACTGTACTTACAATAACCCTTATCCTTGAGTGGCTTCCGGGCCTTGATAAGGGGTGACCATCTTGTAAAAACAAAATATATATGCATGTATGTATGCACATATATATACATGCATATACATATATATCTATATATATACATATATGTATGCAAACCCGTATTTAGGTAAAAAATAGATTTTCATATAAATTCAAAATTCATTCAAAACGTATCGCAATAAAAACAAAAATAAACAACATCTACGAAAATCGCAATATGCTCGAACAGTCGTGCGAGATGGTTCAGTGGTAGGAGTTTAGGCTTCTTACCATGGGCTCCCGATTTCGAATCGCGCTAGGTTCAGCCAGTTTGATGAGTTGTAGACGAAGAAACACGTGTCAGTGGATAATTATATTTTAAAACTTATATATATATATATATATATACATATATAATTATAAAACTCAAATGACCTTGTAACGAATGCTGTAACCCACTTTCCTGTTTACATCCGGTTGCGCATGCGCGCATAAACATTAACCCATAACAACGTAAAAAATAAACATAAATCGCTCCTTTTGCAAATTTTGACCTGTGCACTAGAATATTAACGTTATGATTTCGAAATTATTATTTAACGTGGGACGAGTGGGGGTGTTTTGCAACTATTCTTTATTACAACTATACTGTCGCTATTTTCTTACAACTAAACAACTTTAACCCCTTGACAAACATAAGAACAATTGTAGTAAAGACAAGACTACTACTACTACTACTATTCAATATCCGTCCCTTTTCCTTCCTTCCTTCTTTTTTATTTTTTGTTTACATTTCTAGATACAAAATAGTTGTGTGAAACGGTGAATTTGTTGACATATTTATTAATCTGTTTCAATATTAGTTTTATTTTATTTTATTTATTTAGGTTTTATATTTTGCTTCAGGTTTTATTAATTATTATCTTTTTAGATTTTAAGTTTCTATAACTTGGTTGAAGGATTCCAATATGGGCTTTTCATTCTTATACTTCTTATCGGTAGGTTCATGTGCGTTTTTGCTGCTAAATGACTTTCGTCGGCGTTCGATTCGTAGGAAAATCATGTTTAATTTTCGATTTTTAAGCGATTATTCGGAAAATAGGTAACTTTACACGAATAGGGAGGACTTTTTCCATGTTTGAATGATCCGTCCGTAATTTTTCATTTTAATATACTTTCATAGAAATGTTTCTGTTATGTAAAAAAAAAAACCTATTTTCTTTACGTCACAAGTTTCACGTTCATACATGAATTCCATAGCTAATATAACATACTGACCCAACGGGTCACGAGTAGTCTCGTATATATATATATATATATATATATATATATATATATATATATATATATATATATATATATTTATATTTATATATATATATATATATGAACATTTTTCGAGGGGTAAAGAATTTAATTTGAAAATTCTAGAGACTATTTTTATTAAGTCTTTTAGACCCTCTCTTTGCAAGGAAAAAGAAAATCTTTTACGACTTAATTTAGGCTCTATGTAATTCCCCCCCCCCGTTATTTTTCGATTTTTTTCCTCTCCCCGACATATTCATGACTTTTTTTTTTAAATCGTATTTTCATCGATTTAGCTCTGTTGAGCGAGGGACGAAAACTGGTTAGCTAATCTTTATTTTCATTTTTTTTTTAAATCATTATGTTGATTGCTCTGTGTGTAGCCAATATACATATATCCTCTGGATGATTGAAATAAAGACGAAACGTTGAAGAACATAACTCAGTTTGTTGCTTTTTATTTCTCTATATTGTCGAAATACTATTTCCATTATTCGCATCATATATATATATATATATATGTATATATACACATAGTTAGTTAGTTAGTTATACAATATATATGGCGATTAAGCTACACTGAATTAATGTAGCTTAATCGCCATATATATTTTATAACTAACAAACTAGCTCTTCCTACGTATTGAGCACTTTTGAAGTAAATACTTAAAGGTTACGCATAACTTTATACTTTCGTATATTAATTTTATGCGAGTAAATGTAGTTATATATATATATGTGTGTGTGTGTGTGTGTGTGTGTGTGTGTGTGCGTGTGTGTGTGCATGCATAGTGATTAATTAGCTTTTTCATTATATCTTCTCAACCACCAAAGAAGGACTAACTTTTATATCTTGAGGATTGTGTCCCGATAATATGTTTTACAACATGTGTCTTAAAAACGTGTCTAAGTGAAGATTTTATTTTCTCTTCAATACTGATATTCATGAATATGTATACAATTATCATAAATTAAAAGGAACGGTTAATAAAATTGATAAATTGACTTTCAAAAGATATTACGAATGATATTCTTATATATTATAATTAATTAATTGCTCTTATAAATTAACCTTTTTCATTAATCAAAATACTTATATATTTTAGGGCATAATCACGTTTACATACTGGTTCTCGTTTGACCACCGAAGTTGAGCGATGGTGAGCCTGGTTTGTACTAAAATGTATTATCATTTACGAATACCAGGTGCTGTATGTGCTTTCCGCATATCTAAGTTTTGTTCTCAGTTATCCTAGATTCATGTTTCCCACTGAAAAAAAAATGCCGATGCAGAAGAGTGATGAGGATTGCGTAACCCGTGCTCCACAATTACACGTGCATGAATCCTTACAGGGGTTGATCATTGTTCCGTGAGACTGAACAGAGGCCATGATATGATGCTATTATTTTTTTAATAGATGCATTCAGAGAAAAATAAAGTGACGAAAAACTATATGTCACAAACCTGTCCAAGCTGTGTGCTTACTCTCTTTCTTTTCAACTCTGAAGTTGAAGTGATTCCTGATCTAAGAGACAAGAAGGAACGTGTAAAATGGCTTGCTAGTGGAAGATTTCGATCTATTCAGTTGTGACATTTACTGCAGAGAACAGTTTATTATCAGAAGAAAGTATCTCAGATTTACCGATGATATAATATGGCTTCCTTCGCGATCAAAGAATCTCGTTAAAAACCCTTTTAACCGATCACAAAGATCTAATAGAAATCAAGATGATAGTACGTAAAATCAGTAGAAGAATCTGTCAACGAAATACGAATAAAATGCACGCCTAACCCTTTATTTGAACTCGAAGTGCTATTTGCTTTTCTTTACTCTCGGTAATTTCCACTGTCATATTGATGCAAACATAACAGCCGCCATTCGGGAAAACTGTAAATGTTGCTTTGTTACTTTATCCACACACGTTTCAATGTAATGAATATGAATTTATCCGGGTTCCTTCACGCAAAAAAAAAAAATGATTGACTGGTTTGATCCATGAATATGGACAGATATAGGAGACTCGGAGATACGTTGAAAGATATGCTGAAAACCTAAGGCTTAAGCATATTACCAGCTACCACTACGAACAACAGTTCGTTATGGTAACTTTCTATATTGTATTACGTATTACCCGATTACAGTAGAGAAAAATCAATAAGATACTTCAAACAAATATATCACATTTATAAGGGAAACATGCGGATGACCCCAATTTTTTTATAATCGTCTCCATCTTTTCCGAATTCTAGTATTATTTTATAATACTAAAACGCACTGAAGCAGGATAGAGCCATGGAATATAACACACATACACATACACACACACACACACACACACACACACATATATATATATATATGTACATATATATGCATATATATATGTGTGTGTGTGTGTGTGTGTGTAAAGAAGTGACACTAATATGTTATTTATTATATCGAAAAACAAAGAACAACATAAGCGGCAAAGATATGGCAATTACGAAATCAAATGAAACTAAAAGACTCTAATAATTAAATATGTATTCTCAGTTTCTTTTTTTATTTAGATAAGAAGTTACATTTAAGACGATTATTTCTCATGAGTTAATTTGTATATCGATGATAATACCAAAGTTTTTCTAAATGTACTACTTCTTTATTTAAAATTCTGTTTGATACAGTTTAGAAAGATATTCTGTAAATGCCAATAGCCTATTATTACAAACATTCTATTGAATTTAGATGTTCCAATAAATTGAAATAGTTGTGCTTATGAGGTTGTTTCTCATCTTGTCGATATGTGTACACGCGCACACATCCACGTATTCTAACCTACATGCATATGTATATATATATATATATATTTAGTACTTAATCATTAATTGACAAAAGCGATTACTATGGATCAAACACACCCGCATATATTGTCATCCACAGAGTGTTTCGCTGGATTACAACTCTTCAGTGCAGTTAGATTAGCAACTACCTCACACTAGAACTGAAACTCGACTGTTGCTAAGACACGTGTATACTATCAGAATTGAAACTCGGCTGCCTAGGTGACAGTCGGTAAGTAGAATTATATAAAAAGGCTTTTAAACTGTATACTATATACTGAATAAAGTAGGGGGATCTAGTGTGACCCAACCAGTCACGATGGTAAGAGATTTCTTCAGAGGGACTTTTAAGAGAGCTGAATGAGAGCTATGATTGAAAATTCCCCCAAAAGAGGGCCAAAGAGAGATGAATGAGAGCCGTTTTATTTTAGTGGCAGATCCCGGAGAACTGCCGGATAACATTGGTTGGAAAAGGAAATGGCTTGGTCGCCGAGGTAAAATACATTTTCTTTGTAAAGATAAAGAAGGCGAAAACATTAAACAACATTGCTGTAAAAAAATATTATTTTGAAGTGTCTAACCATTAATTGGGTTAGAAGGCTGACCTTGAAGTCAGGGTCGAAAATCAACCGGTCTATGAGAAACGGTGGGCTGCGGAAAGTTATCTGATTGAGATGTATGAGGGAGGTGGCTGATTACCAAAGCATGGATAACCAGATTATTACGGACTGGACGGGAATTGGCTAGATGAGAACCCCAAATCTGCTCAGACATCAACCACCTTTTCTATACACTGCAGACCAAGAAAAGTCAGTTGAGCTCGTTTTGGAGTCTGTTTGAACTCGGGAGAAGATACTGTTCACTACCTCACCCCGCCTAAGAGCGCTCGTCCTTTGACCGATCGATAAGCAAGGAATCGGTGGTTAAAAACAAAATAAAGACCCCGTTCATCGACTATCGTAACTATCAGACAAACAGAAATTATAATCGATGTTTTTATTTAGGTTCTACTGTGAAAAACTGTACATACTTGTTTTTTTTTCTTTTCTCTTTTTGTAATAATTAATATTTATACGAAAACAACAATCAAAATAAGCGTCGATTCATTATTATTATTATTATTATTATTATTATTATTATTATTATTATTATTATTATTATTATTATTACTACTTGTAAGTGAACTTAAAAAAACAACTAAGTTGAATGATCTTTTTCAACGGGAGAAAACTAGGGAGAGAATAATCAAACTGCTGCATACAGCATCATATCAACCTTGGCTTCGTGGGAGCGTTTGGGGCTGCGTCGTTGGATTTTTACAGATGTTCGGACTAAGCAACCTAGAAGTACACTTTTAACTGTGTAAACTTACGGTATTCCTCGACTGACATTGTGTCTGTTTAAAAATAGAAAAAGAAAAAAGAAACAATGGGGTTCGTAGAAAAAAACAAAACAGAGGAATCACCCGTTGACACCGAGAGGCGCGCGCGGCTCAATAATCGCTTGGGCCTTGTCAATTAAACAGGGCGACAATTGGAAAACAAACCATGCGGTGTTGCTCGACTCTGATAACGAGAATTAAAGCGAATCCTGGCCGTAGTAAAACTTCTTTTTTGAAATTTTGATGATTTTTAAGAAAGAATTAATTATAGACGAGGTGTAACCAGGTTTTGAAGGTTACATTCTTTGTTTTAGCGAAATTAATTGAGTATTCTGTAAGTTCGAACTCCGAGAGTATATATAGCGTTATATGCTAACGACAAGGCATACAACCAGTATGATGATGGTTGCTGGTTGCAGCTCTGGGATTTTGGCCGCCCACTTGCATTAGCCGAAGTTCGAATCGTGCAGGCGATGGCGGTTGGGGGCGAATCGAGCCCTGGATGTCTCTACTGCCGACCACTCTGGTATTCGGTGTATCACCAGTAGGTGGGTGTTGGTAGACCACCTGTAATAGATTAAAAACAAGAGAAATCGAACGGCTGTGAAACAAATGAGCAGAGGTTGATATGATGCCGGATACTGTGTGCATTAGGTGGAGCTAACGCTCTAAAAGAGTCAAATACTATTGAAAATCCTCGCTGTCACTAGATACCACATTACTCCTGCTCGCCGTTAACTGAGAGGTTTTCAATGAATGTTAGACTTTTAAGAAATTTCGGAGATTTCGATTATCACTCATAAGAAAATGTAGAGAATTAAGTGACTATTAAGTATTGAAATGAAAGGGCAATGCATAAAGATAAGGGAAAGAAACATTCCATATCATGACAGAGATGGGCCTGCTCATGCTAGTGTACCCAGTGGAGCTCATATGGATGGCAAGAGCACTGAGAATGGAATATGAAGTCCCTAGGAAAAATAGTGTGGTGATAATCACATATTCACGCCGTCAGTGCCATTGTTAGTGATTTGGACTCTGTGAAATATGGATCGGAGAATATCAAGACGAAATCGATTAGTTCGATGAGGCTAGGCAGTCATATATTTAGTACTTAAAACTATTGAGCTGACTTTAGTGAGTGATTTGAAACCTGTGAGATATTAATCAGTGAGGTGGAGACGGGGATATTCAGAAAAGAAGTATCATTGAAGACATCCAGTGTGAAGAATTGTTGAAACATTTCCGGTACGGCATAAACGGAAATATTCAAAGAAGTAACTAAATCATATTTAAAAGGTTTAGAAAATGGGGAAGAGGCATTGGGCTAAGTAAATCAGGGGATATTCACGATATAAACTGATTCAAGCGTGGGTGGATGTTGTTGCTGAAGAGGGCGAGGCTTGAAGTAATGGAAAGTCGAGGTAGTGTTGAGATTATAATTGGCCATTATAGATCCTTCTGAGTAATATGAAACGTCTCTGGTAAGGGGGAGAAGAAGAAGAATTGTTTCAGAGATACGTCCCATGATTTATACGTGTATGGCGCAGTCCTGCGTTGTGTGGACCGAAGATACAAAGGTTTAGTTACAAACGCTCTGGATTTGGGACACTTAGGACCTAATGTCGTAAGATTCAAGCAGTTGCGCAAGATGCGACTAATACCACTTGCTCGTATAAGACTGCCTGGAAGTCCAGAGAAAAGTCGGAATGTGGACCAATGGCCTCGAAGGTTCAGCCGAACTTAACAATATTAAACCATTCTTTGCTGTATCACCACACCTCTGGACACAAACGGGCGAAGTTAGACGTAATAGATAATAGTAATACAATAGACCGGGAACGAATAGATTAAAGACTCGAATTGACAAGAATGTGAGAATGAAGAATTAAATAATGTAACGCGTAAATTCGAGAAAAAACTGCAAACTTAACTGATAAGTAATTGGGCGGGTAAATCAAAGACTCGTATTGCTAAGAATATGAGAATGCAGAATTTAATAATTAATCGAGTAAACTTTGTAGGCTGAGTAAGAAATTAAATATGTTAATGGGTCATTGGTCAGTTTCTATAAGAAAATGATGGTGTGAAGTTGAATACGAAAGATAATTCTGAGTGTGACGTGGGTGACAGTGATGTGATGTGTAAAGAAACGAGTAGAAAGATTAAGAATAAGTAATACATCAAGATTGCTTGTACCGATCGCAGGGCAATTCTCATCAAAACTCACTTCAATCGATTTGACGCTACTAACGTTAATACTACTCAAGTGAGATAAGACACGTTGATTACTGAGGGACCCAAGATGAATTGATGAATTGGTGAAGAACTTAAAACTGAAATTTTTATGATTTCATTTATAGGCAGAGAAACATGGAGATTGTCCTGAGTGAAGTTTGAGTCCAGAGGGAGACCATAGAACCAAATTAAAGTACGTTGGGCTGCGGAAATTTACCTGATTAGGATGTATGAGGGGGTGGCTGATTATCCAATCAAGTCAAACCAGATTATGATGGAGAGGATTGGATAAATGAGAACACCAGGTCTGCTCGAACGCGAACCACCTCTTTAATACATAAAGCACTGCAGACGAAAAAAAAAACGTCAATAGAGCTCAGGTTTTGGAGTCTGTTTGAACTTGGGACAGGATACTGTTCACATGCACACCCCGCGTGAAAGCACTCGTCCTTTGACCGATCGATAAGCAAGGAATCAATGGTTGAAAACAAGACAAAGCCTATCATGACTGTCAGACAAAAAGAAAATTGTAATCGATATTTTTATTGTATTTCCACCGTGAATAACTGTACATAATTATTTTTTATTTTTCTCTTTTGTAATAATTTACATTCATACAAAAACTATAATAAGAGTCTGCATCGATTTTTTTTTTTTTTTTTTATTATTATTATTATTATTATTATTATTATTGTTGTTGTTGTTGTTATTATTGTTATTATTGTTATTTGTAAGTGAACTTAAAGAAGAACAACCAAGTTGAATGATCTCTTTCAGCGGGAGAAGAGAGAGAAAGAGAAAGACAAAGAGAGAGAGAGAGGGAGGGGATCGTAAAACTGCTGCATCCAGCGTCATATCAACCCTGACAACTACGGTCTTCCTCGTGTTGCATCTTAACCGAAGGAGGTCGAGCCTTCGCACATGTTTATACTAGGGCTATAGACCTTAATATTTCCAAAGCATTTGACATGATCTTTCATAATGAATTTCTAATGACAATTAAATTATCCTGTATTTTTGGATAAATAAGCAACATAATATAGACGAGAAAAAATTTAGATTGTCATCAATGGCTGTACATATAAATAACATGATATTAATACAGGTGCACCTCGAATGTTTATTATTTTATTTTTTTTTACATAGGCATCACCACTTATCAAGGCCATGAAGCCACTCAAGTATAAGGATTAAAGAGTGTTCAGTAAAAATTGGACAATATAGTAATATTTAGAAATGGAAATTCAATAAATTTCTTAACTTATATGGAACGGCTCATCAAAAACTTGTTTATGTAAGACTTGAAGACAACAATATTGTAGTCAGCTGGAAAGCAGGAAAACGGAAGACAATTCCATAGGCGTGCAGTTCTAAGAACGAAGCTTTGTTCATGGAATCTACGTTTAGGTTTAGGCACAGATAAAGAGTGGGGGTAATTATTGATAGTGTTTCCTGCTGGACGGATGTTTCTTGTGAATGTGGTATCATAGATTAGAGCTCAGTCGAGCACCTGCCGTAAAATTAACGAGAAAGCAGAAGCAAACTCGCAACATCTCTTCTGTGAGAAATAGGTTGCAGGGAAGAGAAAAGGAATCCCTACGAGGCTATGGTCAATGTTTATTATTTTGAGGATTCATAAAATACCTCCCTAATGAAATTGTGTCCGAGATGGGTATTTTTTCTGATGACACTACATCTTATAATAGGCATGATGAAAAATCGTATATACACCTAACTTAAGCAATTGCAGAAATCCTAGAAAACGACCTTCACACTGTAGTGGAATCGGTCTGAAAATTGATGGTAATATTTAATGCTAGTAATACTAAGCATATCACTTTAACAACTACAAAACTTTTCTCAACCATTGATATCTATGACAAATACCACAGTACCCGGGAGCTCATTAGTCAAAGTCCCTGGCTTAACATTTACATGCAACATGAATTGGAACAAATACACTGAAAACATTATACAACTGCTGCAAAGAATGTGGGCTCCCTCCAACATTCTAGTAAATTATCAGAACCTTACAGTATACTATATTTTACAATATCCGAGCCCGCACATGCATGACGCATTGTTGCAACATTTGAGCTGATGCATTAACCACTGTTTCTTTTTAAGACATAGAAAGAGTCACATAAAAGAGTCTCAAATCTAATATTTTTCGCATTATCAACCAAGCGACAGCCTGTATCCCATCATCGCCATGATGCTTTATGAACTCATTACTTGTGTCTTTCGACGTACATATTCTCGACTTACCCGATAAACAACATGATACCAACTTTTAACTAATGAGATCCCTAGATGCTAAAACGCTTTTTACTCTAATGATTTTCCCTCGGAAATAATAGACTTTGAAAATCTTTCCCGGTTTCCTGTTTCCGTAACTATATTTATCTGCAGAAGTATAACCGTACTGTGAACAGGTACCCCACTGCTCAACTCCTATATTCCACTATTAGACATGATTCCAAAGTCTTACACTATACTTCCAAGTGGTAATATGCTTTGTTTCAGCTGTAAAACAACAAACAGTAAAGTTAACAGGAATACAAAAAGGATCATACGATCAATAGAACGACATAATAAGAACGAGTAATTAAACGGAAAAAATCGTACAGTGTTATATATATATATATACTTATATATATATATATATATATATATATATATATGTGTGTGTGTGTGTGTGTGTGTGTTAACCACAGAAAAACATGCCATGAGCAGTAGGGAGCAATAAAACGGGGGAAGAAGTGAAACAAGTTTCAACACATAACAACAGTCTGCCATATGTGTGGCAGGCTGTACAAGGCAAATGCTGGCCTTAAAAGTCATCTTCGGGCCCACAGACGTCGTTTGGGTGTCGCTGACAATTAACACCGAAAACTATGATGAGACTGATGGGGAATAATGGGATGGCTTACATCTGTAAAAACGAAGCAATTTCCACACACACACACACACACACACACACACACAAACACACACACACACACACACATATATATATTTGTATAAATAGAAGCGGTGAACATTAACTTGTCAAATCTAGTATCTTTAACTGCAGAGTTGTCAGTAATTTTGAGTTCAGTTTGGTTTGGGAATTCATTACGAAGAGACTGACAACCGAGCAGCGTTTGAAACACTTTGCAAATTTATTTTGAAAATCACAGTTCGGTTTGAACAACACGTCACGTATTATGTGAGTCATATATTGCTCATAATCGGCCATCAGTTTGATTAATTAGAGAAAGCGTGAATCGTTTTCTCATACGTTCAGGCTAAACGATAATGGTTATCTTATAAGGCTTCGTTCAGTGCACACAAAACAAACGATTGCTGCCGTACATCATTGTCTTGCTGATGCTTCAAATGTGTCAATTCGGCAACGTGCTCAACAATTAAACTTGTGTGCTTCAACTTGATGGCAACTTATGCGCAAATATGCTAGTTTGCGCGCAGACAAAATTCAACTTGTGCAAGTGTTGAAGCGAAATGGTCATCGTTCACGTCAAACAATTGGTGAAATGGCCAAATGAAATATTTCTATTGATCACCATTTCCATTCAAAATGTTTAATAAACGTAATTGCCGAATTTAGCGCGATGATAAACAAGTTATGATCGACACACCATTATATCCATGAATATCGCGGTTGAGTGCGCTTTATGGATTAGTAGAATCAATGGTTGAAATGTCTTCAGAGGCGATAATGGTCAGAACGTAAAAATCAACGCTGAGCGATCTTGAAGGCATTAATGTTGCAGACAGGTAGTTTTAGCAGAACGCAGCCACGTGCCACAGGGAAAGAGAGAGAGAAAGAGAGAGAGAGAAAGAGAGAGAGACATTTGATGAATGAATAATTTCATGAAATGGACATGTCAACTATCCATCATCACGTTCATGCGATTAAACTTTATTAGATTTTTTATCCTTGGAGATATGTAAAGCCCCATGTCTATGCTGACAAACGAGACACAATAGACCGCCTGGGAGACAACATTCGATGCGTTACTGCCAAAACACAATCTAATTTAATGAGTAGACCTTGTAAAAGTATGACCTTCAGTCTCATCACGCCATATAAGCGCGAGCCGCAGGAGGAGCTTATGACTTAAATTGTACTTAAATTATGAATGCCAAAAATTAATTGTTCGTATAAATTATAACTTTGTATAATAAAATATCTTTATGATTCATTTCAAGTTAATGTTTCCCGCCTCTGAACAAAAACCCATTACCCCACTCACTCACACACGTGTATATATATATATATATATATATATATATATATATATATATATATATATATGTGTATATATATATATACTTTAAAGGTAAGTTTCTCTCGCTCTAACACTAAAAACGTATATTTTTAAATGATTAAAACGAATTTAAACTCAGTCATGAATATCCAAGTGGCTACATAAAAGTGAAATAATTTGCCAATTTCTTTGAAAAACAAGCGTTCATAAATTATTTTGTCATTTTGTGGTTCCTTATTAGAGGTTTCGTTTTATTTAACTATTACACTTAATTCTATTTATCCATAGTTTCTACATCGTGTAGAAATGCGTAGAATTTAAGATGAAAACGTTGTAACACACGGACTTGTTTTATATACATATCTATCTCTTTTTTCTCGTTCTCTTTCTCTCTTTCTCTCTATATATACATCTATACTCCTGTAAATTTGTTTTATTTTTTTGTATTGATATTCATATGGCAAAGTCATGGCGTCAAAAACACTAATGGTTGTGTGGGAAAACGTAATTTCCCGTGACTTATTTTTTCTTTCGCGTTTCATGTTCAAGCCCGGCCGCTACGGCTCATATTTTTTTTTTTTGCAGTTGCACGAGCACTCCCTACTATTTTGAGTGAAAGATAAGTAGTTTTGATTCATTTATTTATTTTTAAAGGGGGTTCCAGCGTATAGGAAACAAAAAGTGCTGAATATCCAGAGAATAGCTTCTTCTCTTCGCATCTTTTCTGCCGAAATATCTGGTAAGGAGGTTCTCACGTGCTTCTTTTCTTTTACTTGTTCTTTTTTTTTTTAAATATTTGTAGGAGTATCAAAGATGGTGCTCAATAGCCTTAGTATAGCATGAGTGTCCGAACACAACTTCATGTGAAACCGAACAACGCCAAATAATCATGCTAGTATAATAATACATACGAAATCTGCAAAATCAAAATATCATATTTAAGCGTGTTTTCAGACCAGGAAATGACGAGTGGCCTGCTAGTATATATATATATATATATATATATATATATATATATATATATATATATATATATATATATATATATATATATATATATTTAAAGGAGATTAGAACAATAGTCTTAAGAGCAAAGTGTATTTTAATGTAATAGTAAAATTACTAGTTTAATTAAAATACAGGGAAAGAAAAAGTGCTCGTTGTAATTTAGATATATAATAAGCTCGATAGGTAAATATCCTAGAGCTAATTTAATATTTAGTAAAGTGATTGATAATTTAAAAATCAAATTGTACTTAAACTATATGTAATAATTATGTTCCGTAACTTGATGTCTACCACAATAAAAACATTGTTTTCCGAAACGATCGTACAAACAATTGATTTTGTTGTTGTTCCTTCTTATGAAACGGATTTTTAATTGAAGTATAATTTGATTTTTAAATTATCAATCACATTACTATATATATATATATATATGTGTATGTAAACGTGTCTATGCGTGTCTGTGTACATTTCTCTACGCAATAACTCTGTCAGTATTTAGTCTACAGACTAGAAATTTGATATATAGTTTACTGAGATTTGGAAAAATCGATGTGATCGGTTTTTGGCCAGAAATTTGGCGATTAAGGTGTAAAAGTTCAACGATTTGATCTTTGAGAACTCTACCAAACTCCTCCGACAATTTTGGGTCTATGCACTTGGAATTTTATATATAGGTTCCTTGGATATGGATCTAACTTAATAACTTGATTTGAGCCCAAAACAATAAAATTTAAGGATTCATAATAGGGGTCAAATTTAAAAAAAAATTAACCTCTGCGGTCTCTACCAAATTACTCAGATAATTTCTGGTCTAAATATTTGAAATTTTACATAAAGGGTATTCAGAGATAGGGCAAGCTTTTTCATCAATTTGGGTCGAAAATTTGTAGTTACTAACAAATAAATGTATGTATGTATGTATCTATGTATGTTTGCATGTCTGCCTTAAACTTTCAATAGAGGCGACGGATTTTAGCAAGATCAGTATCGTTTTAAAGGTCGACCTTTCATACGATAAATATCGAAAAATTGGCTAAAAACATTAATATTTTCCCCTTCAACTAGGCACTTTTCTACACGAGGGAAGTCACTTTTTTCGCCGATATTTTTGAAAGTTATCGACTCCTTTAGATTGTCTAGCCTTAATTTAAAAAAATGTTGTTTCCTGTTTGACGGTGGTCGTAACAGCATAAACGTTAGGTTTTATCCTGTTCTTTTCCTCCTTTGCGGTAGGTGTTCGAGCCTGCCTTCCTACTACCACTTTTTATTTTTAATCAACATACACATCAAAACACCCGGGCAACGCCGGGCTGAAATACAAGTATATATATATATATATATATATATATATATATATATATATATATATATATAAAAGAGACCGTGTGTGTGTGTGTGTCTGTGTACATTTCCCTACGCAATAACTAATTAATAATTTTTAGTCTACAGACTCGAAATTTGATATACATGGTACTGAGGTTTGGGAAATTCTATGGGATCGGTTTCGGCCAGAAATTTTGCTTTTAAAGGGACAAAGTTCAACGATTTGACCTTTGAGAACTCTACCAAACTCCTCCGACAATTTTGGGTCTACACACTTGAAATTTTAGGTATAGGTTCCTTGGACATTGATCTAACTTAATAACTTGATTTGAGCCCACACCAATACATGTTAAGTGGTCAAATTAGGGGCCAACATACACCTCCAAATACCTGGGCAACGCCGGGCATCCATGCTAGTATATCTATAAAAGTGAACGTGTCTGTGTGTCTGTGTACATTTTCCTACGCAATAACTCTGTCAATTTTAGCCTACAGACTCGAAATTTGATATACAGGGTACTAAGATTTAGAAAAATCGGTGTGATCGGTTTCGGCCAGAAATTTTGCTTTTAAAGGGACAAAGTTCAACGATTTGACCTTTGAGAACTCTACCAAACTCCTCCGACAATTCTGGGGCTACACACTTGAAATTTTAGATATAGGTTCCTTGCACATGGATCTTACTTAATAACTTGATTTTAACCCAACACAATACATTTTAGGGTTCATAATAGGGGTCAAAGTTGAAAAAATTAACTTCTGCGGTCTCTGCCAAATTACTCAGATAATTTCTGGTCTAAACATTTGAATTTTTACAAAAAGAGTATTCAGAGATAGGGCACGCTTTTTCATCGGTTTTGATCGAAAATTTTAAGTTACCAATATATAAGTGTATTTATGTATGTTTGCATGTCTGCATAAAACATTCAATAGAGGCGACGGATTTTAGCAAGATCAGTATCGTTTTAAAGCTCGACCTTTCATACCTCAAATATCGAAAAATTGGTTAAAAACATTAATATCTTCCTCTTCAACTACGCACTTTTCTTCAGGGATGGGTAACTTCTTTCGCCGATATTTTTGAAAGTTATCGAATCCTTTAGATTGTCTAGCCTTAATTTTAATAAAATGTTGCTTCCGATTTTGGAGTGGTCGTAACATCATAGACGTTAAGTTTTTACTCCGTTCTTTTCCTCCTTCGCAGTACATGTTCGAGCCTGCTTTCCTACTACCACATTTTTTTTGTTCAACAGACACATCCAAACACCCGGGCAATGCCGGGCTGAAGTGCTAGTATAAATAAAAGTGAAAGCTTCTGTCTTTCTGTCTGTCTGTGTGTGTCTGTCTGTCATAGTACATTTCCATACGTAATAACTCTGTCAATTTTCAGTTTACAGACTCGAAATTTGATATACAGGGTACTGCCATTTCGAAAAATCTTTGTAATTGGTTTTCGCCCCCAAATTTGGCTGTTATGGGGTCAAAGTTCAACGATTTGACTTTTGAGAACTCTAACAAACTCCTCCGACAAATTTGGGTTTAAATACTTGAAATTTTCGATATAGGTTCCTTGTACATGGATCTTAATTAATGACTTGGTTTTAGCCCAAAGCAATAAATGTTAAGTGGGCATAATAGGGGTCACAATTTAAAAAAAAATCCCTTTGTGGTCTCTACGAAATTAATCAGACAATTTCTTGTCTAAACATTTGAAATTTTACATAAAGTGTATTCAGAGATATGGCAAGCTTTTTCATCAGTTTATGTCGAAAACTTGAGCTACCAATATATAAATGTATGTGTGTATGTTTGCATGTCTGCCTAAAACTTTCGACAGATGCGAGGGATTTCCACAAAGTCAGTATCATTTTAAAGCTCGACCTTTTAGACGACAAATATCGAAAAATTGGCTAAAAACATTAATTTCTTTACCTTCAACTGGGCATTTTTCTACAGGGAGGGGTCGCTTTTTTCGCCGATATTTTCGAAACTAATCCTCTGCTTTCGATTGTCTAGCCTTAATTTAAAAATACGCCACTTCCGGTTTGAGGTTGTATCAACAGCACAGACGTCAGGTTTTTTTTCCCGTTCTGTTCCTCCTTCACGGTACAGGTTCAAGCCTGCTTTCCTACTACCACTCTTTTTTTTTTGTTGCTTAAGACACACCTTCAAACACCCGAGCAACGCCGGGCACCTATGCTAGTATATATATATATATATATATATATATATATATATATATATATATATATATATATATATATATATATATGAAATAATCGTGTTGACACAACAGTTCTCATTAGATCACCGAAGTTAAGTAACGTTGAGCCTGTTTAGTACCGGATAGGTGACCATTTGAGTATTCTAGGCGCTGTATATGCTCTCTTCATATTTCGCTATGTACACACACTTTACTTGCCATTGGTATTTAACAATGTCGACTCAGGAAAGGTGTGGTTGGAGATTGCGCACTTCCTTTCACAAAAATGTCACGCGTAGGCACCCCTTCGTGGGTATTCATAGCCTGTCAAACACTGAAGGAGCCCTTTCATATATATATATATATATATATATATATATATATATATATATATATATATAAGTGAATATTTTTTGTGTGTGCGTCTGTGTATATTTCTCTACCAAATAACAGTAACAATTTTCGGTCTAGAGACTCGGAATATGAAATAAGGAGTATTGAGATTTGGGAGAGTCTTTTTAATCGGTTTTCGGCCAGAAAGTTGGCTCACAAGGGGTCAAAGTTCAACGATTTGACCTTTAAAAACTCTACCAAACTCTTCCGCCAATATTGGGTCAAACACTTGAAATTTTAAATGTAAGCTACTTGGGCATGAATCAAGCTTTTTAATTTCATTTGAGCACAAAACAATAAATGTTAAGGGGTCATAATAGGGGTCAAGTTTAAAAAATATTTTACCGCTTCGGTCGCTACCAAATTACTCAGAAAATTTCTGGTTTAAACATTTAAAATTTTACATAAAGCGTATTCAGAGTTAGGGCAAGTATTGTAATCGGTTTGGGTCGAAAATTTGAGCTGCCAAGGAGTCAAAGTTCAAAAGATTTGACCTTTGCGGTGTCTAACAAATTACTCAGCTAATTTTTGGGTCGAACATTCGAAATTTATACATAACGGATATTCAGACACGCACCAAGCATTCTAATTAGTTTTGTGCCGATAATTTGGCTGCCAAAAGGTCAAAGTTAAAAGAGTTGACCTTTGCACATGCTACCAAATTCCTCCGCCAATGTTGGGTCTAAGCACTTGAAATTTTAGATGTAGCTTACTTGAAAATTTAAATGTAGATTACTTGAAAATTTAAATCTAGATTACTTGAAATTTTAAATGTAGATTACTTGAAAATTTAAATGTAAATTACTTGAAATTTTAAATGTAGATTACTTGGACATGGATAAAACTTTGTATTTTGATTTGAGACCAAAATAATAAATGGTAAAGGGCCATTACTGGGGTCAAAGTTTTAAAAAATATTGACCCCTGCGGTCTCTACGAAATTAATCAGACAATTTTTGGTATAAACATTTGAAATCTTGCATAAAGTTTATTCACATGTATGGCAAGTTATGAACAGTACATAGGTCCCGAACAAAGCCGGCCTCAACTTCTAACATATATATATATATATATATATATATATATATATATATATATATATATATATATATATATATATATATATATGTATATACTAGGAAAAGTATCAGTCGTTAACTCGGTTCAAAAATAGCCTACAGAAAATGGACTCTGATTTATGAAAGTATGATAGGTTATGAAAAGGAAGGGTTGTAAAGTGATAGCTTCGAATTTGGGTGTATCAAAACCAAAACAAAATATTAAGAAAGTAAAAATAAAATAGATAAACCTCATAATTTATTATACCATACCTGTTCACACAATATTCTGTTGATCTATATTAAAAAACTTTGTTAAGCTTTGTGATATATTTCCATTCTGTGGAGGTCAGGCGCGAACGAACACCCCATAATTTTATTATACCATATTTCTTCAAACTGAAACATAATTATCAAAGTATACTTACGCAGATAGATAGGAAAAGTCTTTATTAAAGTTTGTGCCTATTTCCATTCTATGGAGGCCAGGCGCGAACGCAGACCCCACACTTTTATTATACCATCCCTATTTAAGTTAAAACACACTTATCAAAGTATTATTATGTACATCTATATCAAAAACACTTGTAAACGTTTTTTTAATTTAAATTTTTTTTCCATACTTTGTGGACCAGGCGCGTACGCAGACCCCACCATTTTAATGAATAATCATTATGCGAGATCAAACATACCCATTCCCGTGACTTGATACATCTTCTATCATTATATGTGACTAGTTTTCTATAATAGTCAGCCACATCGGAGCCTATTCGTGACCAGATACACACACAGACGTTCAGCTTTATATTATAGATATATATGTATACATTATGAGAATAATATATATATATATACACACACGATTAGAATAATATATATATATATATATATATATATATATAAACGATGAGAACAATGTATATGTACACTATAAGAATAATGTATATATATATATATATACACATATACATGTACACGATGAGAATAATATATATATATATATATATATATATATACGATGCTAATAATAATCTCATTCTTTCTCTCTCTCTCTCTCTCTCTATATATATATATATATATATATATATATATATAAGTAAAAAGGTGTGTGTGTGTGTGAGGACAACTTCACCTACATATTCGACGAATTTTTAGTACATTCTTGAAATTTGGTATTTAGGATACTCAGAGACGTGAAAAACTTTAATTGATTTTCATCAGAAGGAAATGGCTGCTAAGTAGTCAAACTTGGGAGTCATCAGATTTTTATGTGTTTGCCAAGTGATTCAAAACTGCGCATGCACGAATCGTTCACATGACAGATTCTTTATCTTCTGATATAAAGAGGTTTTTAAACATTTTTAAAGATCGTAGCAACCTGTCTACATGGTGATTGTATTTGACTCACTTTCTTTAAGTTCCGTTTTTGATCTCAGCTAGATTGCTTTTTTATTAACGAAAACTACTCTAGCTGAGATTTAACAAAAAAACTAAATTTAGAAAAAAAAACAACATAATACTCGCGTGCACAGTTAACTGTACTACTCTTGCATTGTCACTTTATTGCGAACTCTTGTTTGCTGTTCTGTGTTATGTTGCATGTTTATATGTCAGCCTTGTTCATCAATTGGAAATGATATGAGATATATCATGCGATCCAAGTAGAAAAACAGATAAGAAATTAGTTGTCTTGCTTTACCATGTGGGTAAACAATAATATTTCTATTAGCAGGTGGAGCACCAAACATCACAGATAGATACTGCAGCCATTTCATTTTTGATTAGATTATTAAATCTTCTTATATATGGACTAGCGGGGAAATGCATCGATACTTTCCTTGGCTGTACATTTTCCCTTATAGCACGTGATTCCTCTTCTAATTCAATGGCCCTGATGTTTTTATAAGCTTAGACATAAGAATTATTTTCCATAACTGTAGCTATGGTTTCAAAAACACTTTAAGTACATTTATTATTTTCTAGTAAATGACACCTGAGTTGAGTTGCTTCAGATGAGTCTAAGATGTAAATTTGTCCATATTTTCTATGTTCTTGATTATTTGAGTGCAGAGTTCTGGAATAATGATATTACCTTAAACTATACCCAGTGGTGAGGCCTCAGCTTGCGGGCTTTGGGGAGTGTGGAGCAACCCTTTAATTGCCATTGCTCCCAGGTCCACTCTGACCCGGAGTGGTAGTACCTGTTAGGGTCCCAACTATGGATTGAATAGAAAACGACTTGAAAGCAAGAAATATATTTTATCAAAAATCTTTCTTCAAAATCTTTGGATTCGGCATTAAATAACCCGAAAAAGGTTGATATGCCGTAAAAAAAAACAACCAATCAAAAAGTCAAGGAGGATAGAAAAGCTGAGAAGAGAATAAGTATAAAAAGGACTAGGATCCTTGGAGAGGCTTGTTGCCACCTAAATTCCAGTGAGGGCCAATGATCGATACCAGCGGAAAATCAATAGAAAATTGCTGTTGCAATAACTTACATTCTTTTTCAAAGTTTATCGGGAGAGGTACGGAGTACTGAACATTTGAAAAAAGCTTATCGCCTAGACCCCGAGGAACACCACAAGTTATTCACGGAAAGAAATCTTTAATGATGGCCAGTGTGAAAACTAATGAGCAAACCCCTTTGCAAGAGTAATCTAGAGATGTAGAAAGTACTGTAACTCTGAGGAGACTTGTTGTCACCCAGACTGAAGATAACACCATAAATTGTTCTCAAAGAGAAATCTTTGATAATGTCTTGTGTGACTAATCCCGCCGAGTAAACAAGAACAATGTTTATAATGATTATATATCTATGTAAAAACAGATTGATACATATATAGATCATCTTTATTCATCAAATCATGTATTCAGAAATATATTTATATGCGCATTACTCACATCATCTTTTCATAAATAATACATCTTATCTAGTATGAAGAATTTTGTAGATAATCAAATCCATCTTTCCCCTTTGCCTCTCGATTCTTCTCTTTTTCAATTTCCCCCGTCTCTTTTATTCTCACCTTCTCCCTTTCTCTCTCTCCCTCTCTCTCTCTCTCTCTCTCTCTCTATATATATATATATATATATATATATATGTATGTATGTATATATATGTGTATATCTATCTATCTATCTATCTATATATATATATATACAAATACATATACATATAGATATATACATATTTTTATACACACACCCACACACACACACACATACACACACACACACACACACACACACACACATATATATATATATATATATATATATATATATATATATATATATATATATATATACATATATACGTGTATGTCTGAAGGTGAAAAAATAATCATCTATATGTAAAACTTTCGCATCTTCAATCCCACATTTTCTTTGAGTATATTCATACGGGGGCGACGTTCTTGGACATTTCGTGTTAGGCAATAATCAATATTCGGAACAAAAAAACAAAAACAAAAAAAACTTGATGAGCATCCAATGCAAGAATTCGTGGTACGAAATGCGGTTTCTCACTCCAAGGCATATTTTCATTTCTCTTCTGTAAACACCACAACTTCATCTCTTTTCCCATGCATCTATGAATATTAATATGTTTATATGTTGATGATTCAAGGGGCGGAGCGTATCAGAGAACGACACATATGTCATTCTCTGTATCGGAAAGAGTTAACCACTTCAAGTAAATATGGTTTTATACTGAAATATTTTAATAATATCCTGCAAATAAATAACTAGTTTTGTAAGGTAATTTCGATAAATGTGCCGTTTAGTGAATGGTGTAGTATCTGCTCTATCTTCATTCACATAAGTAGAAATCAATCTTAACTGGGACGGTTTTTATTTTTATTATGCAGAGTGTAGCTTTCGAGGAGCTGTATAGTCTTCACATAAACACGAATCCCGTGCCTAACATTGCTTTCATGGAGAGGCAAGTGAATGGAGATGGTCTTTTTTAGGGTCGTACAAAGATAATATCGGTTTTCTACCACTTGATTAAAATAATTAAACTGAGCTTGAACTTAACTTTCTTAAGGAAAACAAACAACAGCTTACCATTCGGAAATAAGTTCATGTTATGCATCATTACGACATACCAATGAACGATGCTCGTCAACTCAAATGTATTTTTCTTTAAAAAAAGAAATGGTAGAAATACGTTGGTACAAGATTGCTATATATTCAGGAAATAAGTAAGCTGAGCAGACTTTCATAGGCGCAGTGTCGATTATTTGTAAAGGTATGGTGATGCATGGTCTTCTTGCATGTTTTGGTCGTTTTTAGTATTTAACACCTTGTGCATACACCGCTGTTTTTCTGTCCGCCTATTGTTCACACTTTTAAGAATTCAATCAGATATGTCTACAATAGTGAGCATAATACACATTAACGTTTTAAATAAGCACCATCATATTATGTAATAATATTATAATATAATGTTAAGCATTGATTTTTATTTCAATTCTGGGTCTACATATAAACTGTCCTTTTTAAATATGATCAAAATGATAGAACTTGAATGCTTACTAGATACTAGACTTCTCTATACAGGGGTTTATCAGGATAACCTGGAATTAGGAGACTTTTCCCTACAATTTACCTGCAGGGAAACGCGTGAGTTACTTGACTAGCACGTGCGCATTATTCAAAGGGTCGGTCGCGGAACGAAATGAAAGAGAAAAGGAGGAAAAAAAAACTAACATGGGGAGAGAGTGTGTTTTATGATGAATAATTACGTGATTTTGAATGTTTATGCAAATGAGACTGGTCTATAAAAGCGGATACGAAGTGAGCATGGGGCGAGTTGAGAAGAGGTGCGTTATTTATGCATACGTGTGGAAGTCAGCTGGAAAGATCGGTGCGCTTGGGAGTCGGAAGTTTTGACAACAGTGTCGAATTTAACTGAGAAATTAGTGATGTGAAGTGCAAAATAAAACTTGAGTTGTTTAATTATAAGCTATTTCGGCCCTTGATAAGCGGTGACTGAAAAACAGAAAAAAGGAATATATGGATTGATTTGACTTTCGCTTGATACCCGAGTTTCATGGATCTACCACTGAACCGTCTGTCGTTGAATGGGTTGAGAACGCAAAGAAAATCTGTAAAATGTGCAAAAGAACCAGCCACAGCCATCCCATTAAGGTTAATAGGTGGGGCCTATGCAGTCTACCAGCAACTCGGGGATGAGCAAGACTAGAGTGAAATCAAGCAGAGTCTGTATACAATGTTTGGTACGAATCCGTTTGTTGCATGGCAACAGTTCACGAGCCGGCGATTTACCACAAGGAAACAGTTAACGTGTACCTAGCCGACTTACGAAAGTTATCTGTATCGTTTGTGGGATCAACACCAAGATATTAAGCTGTGCCTTTTTAGTAGACTTACCTGAAGAGATCATTAAATTATTTCGGGCATCGTCACGAATTGATGAATTGACAACAGACGAGTTATTGGCCCGAGCTCGAAACATCTGCACGGAACAGGAACCGATTGCAACAGCAGCTAGTATTAAACACGCAGCATTTAAACTGCATGAAGGCAATGTGGATTCTCTCCCAGGTAGCAGTAAGCGCGCGAGCCGGTATGCTATAAATGTGGAGAGGCCAAACATTTTGCTAAGGCGTGCCGGTGTCGAAGTGATATTTGAGGTGTGTATCCACGAGCGCAGGGAACAATAAAATGCTCTCGCTGCAATAATTTTTGGCACATTCGTAAGTGGTGATTCCAAAGAAATATATTTATTATATATATAATGAAATATAATTTTTAATACGAAAAGAATATGATGGGTGTTGGAGATATAGCATTGTTATAGAAGAGATGGAGCGTTACATATATTAAAAACTTAAGATTTCAGGCTATAAAAAAGCTATTTTAAAATATAGGTGTTTTAAACCCTATTCTTTACAAAGAAGTAATCATCTCATCAGAAGGAACACATACTGATTTAACACTAAGTTTAGGTTTTCATTATTAATTTGTAAAAAAAATGATTATCAATCATGCGTTAACTCTACAAAAATAAGCAATGCATGATGATAGTTCGAAAAAAAAAGCCTATTCTTTTTTATATAAAAATGTGAAAGAGCTACGAAAATCAGAGTGGTACCAGTAATACGAGCGAACTTTCGTGCTCCAGAATTTATTTTTTCTGCATAGTTATCACTATTTACAATACTCTTATGTCAGCGATAAATGATTGCTGCGCACGGGCTATCGTAAGGCGTTTTGTCCTAAAAAGGATATTTTCAGAAGTAAACCTTGAGGGTATTTTTTATACTCAGCAAATTGTAGTATAACGAAGAAGGGAGTGATAGCATTAAAACGATCAACCTGTTGTGCTCCACAATTTTTTTATATAGTCCCTAATATTATCAATGCACTTTTTACAAAAATTTAATAATGCATTTCTGCGTCTAATGCACGTCAATGAAAGGGGTTGCTTTCTTAGATTCTCAGCCCGTCAATATCTTCAACAAAGTTGTAAAAATGTTAATTCGTGCATGCATAATTTCAGTCACCAGTACAATGCAATTTGCAATCCTATCTGATTGATTCAGGCGAAATAAAAATAGGAGGAATTACTTTTAGAATGTTACATATGCTTGGATAGTGAAAAATCCTTTGTGAAGACGTAGTATCTGTTCTATTTTCATTCACATGAGTGGAAATTAATCTTGCACCCCCCCAAAAAAAAAGATAAATATAAATATTTTGATGCCATCCAGAGTGGAAATTCTGAATCTCTTCATATATAATGGTGTAACGAATTATACTGCATAAGAATATTAAATTATACATTGTCTAACGAGAATATATGAGAATCCAGAATACGGGCGAAACAGTCAAAGTTCAATATACGTGAAGACATTCTATCTTCAACGTTTTCCTGGTCAGTGTTATGAGCATGATGGAATATATGCAGTGTAAAAAATAAATAAAGACCAAATGTCAATTGCTGAAACATTGCAGAAACTGCGCATAAAAAGATACAAATAAAAGCGAAAGTGTAAGAGGTATATCTTAACGTACGTCGGAAGAAGTAAATAAAGTATAACGGAATTATATTCAAATTTATACGTCACTTCTTTAGTATAAGTAGATGGGATACTAATTGTGCTATTCGCTAGTAATTGTCTGTATTTTTGAGATGAGTTCTTTTTCATTGATTGAGATTGTCGGACTGACTTCCTCATCTTGGTTGTTATTGTCACAACGTTTCGGCCGTTTTGCCCTCCGGCCTTCGTCAGGTGAACGGTTTGTTAGGAGTCTCGAACCCAACCCTTTATTATTATTACGGGGGTACCGTGTTCGGACTCCAGCTAGGCTTTGGGATTGAACTCAGCACCTTTGGGTAACTGTAAACTTTGATACAACGTCTAGGACCACTCAGCCATATATCACTAGTGACATATGGCTGAGTGGTCCTAGACGTTGTATCAAAGTTTACAGTTACCCAAAGGTGCTGAGTTCAATCCTGAACGAAGGCAGTGAAAAAGTAACATTGAAAAATAGAGAATCAGCAACTATGTCCCAAAGCCTAGCTGGAGTCCGAACACGGTACCCCCGTAATAATAATAAAGGGTTGGGTTCGAGACTCCTAACAAACCGTTCACCTGACGAAGGCCGGAGGGCAAAACGGCCGAAACGTTGTAACAATAACAACCAAGATGAGATGCTATTCGCTATTGGAAAAATCAATTTCTGGTATTATTTATCGATAATAATAATATTAATATTTGCTAGCAGGACCTGTGGAAATTCCACAGTGGACTCTTTCATATGTAATATATTGATGTTGGCATTTTTGTGGATGTTGAGCGTAAATGGAGACACCCTGATATTATTGTAGTTTTTTGTTAAAACTGCAAAAGTATATATCTAAGCTAGCAGGGACGCCTGGCATAGCCTGGTCGTAAAATATGCTTAAATATGATTTTTTAATTTATGCAGATTTCGTATATATTACTATAAGAGTCAATTGTCGACCCATTCTTATATATTATAAACTTGTGATTTCAAAAAAAAAAATATATATATATATCCATATGGCTTGGATGCATCAGCTTGAATTGAAACCGAAACCAAAACTTATGAAGAAAAAAGAATATATGTATATATAACTTGAGTTCCTTTAGCTATAATCGAAACCGAAACCAAAACTTATGAAGAGTTCTTGGTAAAATTATTTATTACAAGAAATGGAAAAGAATAATTATTAAACAACAGATACTCGGAAGAAAAAAATAAACTTGACACACAAAATAACACACACGCAATCGTATTAATATATAGATTAAAATATTTTACGTACCAAAACCATTTTTTCATGAAACTATTTTAGTTAAAACAATGTTGTAATAAAATAATTTATTTAGAAAAAGGAACTCTGATTTAATATATATACATATTTTAGATTTAATGTTTTTATAAAAATATTTTATGTACAAAACTAGCTTCGTTTCGCTGATAACGAGTCGCGTTTTGGTTAGCAACGTCAAAGCTTTTCATGAAGTTCGAAGTTTCATAACAGATAGGCAGCTTAGCTTTTGTTTGCATGAAAATGTTGTAGTAACGAAAACATCAGTGCGTGTGTGTCTCTCTCTCAATAAAAAATGTAAAAAAATAAACAATGAAAAACTCAAATAACTGCTCAATTTTTGTTCAAAATATTTTAAATTAGAAAACTTAACGCATCCGAGAGTTAATTTGTGTTATCGTTTTTTACAACAAAATAACTTAAAATCAATTATTTCTTAACAACTTTTGCATTTATCAGAAAGATAAATCCGTAAATTTTATAGAATCAAAAATAAATATAACGGTGAGAACACGCTAATCGAATGCCACCTGGAGCGTTCGTAAATGTGTATTCCGAAATTAATGGCTATTCCAGAATAAAATTGCAACCAATGAAATTTGACGGAAAGCCTGACACACAAAAGAAATAGTATTAATATATAGATAATGATCAGATTATCGCTTGATTTTTTAATTTGAATAAACTTTTATATCTTATAATATTCTTTATCGTACTGCTTGAAATATTAAGCTTGTATGATATATCATTTTCTTTCTCACACACGCGTGTACACGCACACAATCTATATATCTATAAAAGTAAAAATGTTTGTTTGTGCGTGTGTGTATCTCTGTGTACATGTCCCTACGCAATAACTCTGTCAGTTTGCAGTATACAGACTCGAAATTTAATATACAGGGTATTAAGAGTTGCAAAAATCTTTGTAATCCGTTTGCTACCAGAAGTTTGCCTGATAAGGGGGCAAAGTTCAACGAATTGACCTTTGAGAACTCTACAAATCTCCTCCGCCAATTTTGGGTCTAAACACTTGAAATTTTAGATATAGATTCCTTGGACATGGATCTAACTTAATAACTTTATTTGACTCCAAAAAATAAATGTTAAGGGATCAAAGTTAAAAAAATATTTGACCTCTGCGGTCTCTACCACATTACTCAGACAATTTCTGGTCTAAAAATTAGAAATTTTACATAAAGGGTATTCAGAGATAGGGCAAGCTTTTTAATCGGTTTGGATCGAAAATTTGAGCTACAAATATAAAAATGTATGTATGTATGTTTCCATGTCAGCCTACAACTTTCCACAGATGCGACGGTGTTTCACAAGATCAGTACCATTTTGAAGTTCGACCCTTCAGACGACAAATACCGAAAAATTGGCTAAAAATATGAATTTGTTCACCTTCAACTGGGCCTTTTACCACAGGGAGGGGTCGCTTTTTTCACCGATATTTTCTAAAGTCATCGTCTCCTTTTGATTGTCTAGCCTTAATTTAAACCTACATCACTTCCGGTTTGGTGGTGGTCGTAACAGCAAGGACGTCACGTTTTTTCCTGTTCTTTGCCTCCTTCGCGGTACGGGTTCGGGCCTGCCTTCCTACTACCATTTTTTTGCTCAACACATACCTCCAAACACCCGGGAAACACCGGGCACCCATGCTAGTGTGTATATATATATATATATATATATATATATATATATATATATATATATATATATATATATATATATATATATATATATCCTGAAGCAGGAATGACATTGATGGCTGTCATTGGTTTGGATAAAACCAACAGCAACAAGACTTTTATCGTCATGCACTTTCACGTGATTAAGAAGACCTGCCCAGAACCCGGTCACATACTCCACAGGTCCATAAATCTCTATGATTACGTGGCAAGGTTTGGTGCTTTCCACATCCTCTCTTGAGCTTCGCCTGGTCTATCTTGGTCTCCTCACAATATTCTGCACCTCTGTACCAATGCCCTACACTGCTTGCTGTCCGACGCTAGGAACTTCCAGCTGTTGCCAGGGACATAAAAGCTAATCAAACTTTCCTTGATACTATCATAAAAATGTTGTTTTTTTTTGGCTTGTGATTGGGGCCCTTTGATAAGAAGGAGCTCACCATAAAACAACTGTTTTGGGAGTCTATAATCATCAAATGACTCTTCCAACGCATCTGTTTCTTTATAACACTTGTAGCAATACTGGTGGTTTTTACCCTATTCAGTATACATATATCAGGGGTGAAATCGTACTATTTTAACCCAAGAATGTACCTAAGGCAGTGTTGATGAAACTCCTCGAGCTGTTCCACATGTACAGAATCCATGTTTCAGAGGCATGGAGTAGGGATGGCTTACACATGACTTATATATATATATATATATATATATATATATATATATTAATGTATATATATATATATATATATTAATGTATATATATATTCTTTAATACCAAGAAATGTATGTTATCTATCCACTAATATTAAACAATGCGCGAATTCATAACTTTTTTACAGTGGCATGTTTCGAGGGATCTCATTTAACTTCTATGAAAATACTGAGCCTTAAGCAGTGTTCTGTTTTAAAGGAAACTAATTATTAATTGCTTGACTATTAGATCCGTTTTGATTTCCCTTTACATAATTCATTGATATTTATGGATCTGACACTACCATATACGGTTACACTTTAAAAGCTTGCAATAACCATGATCTCTCTGATTCTATTAATTTTCACCATGATCACGTAGTACAATGGAGAAAATATGACTAGTTTATTTTAATGCATCCAAAAAGAAGCTTCTATCTTTTCACTAGTAACGCTCTGAACCCAACTTAGTCTTAACTGAAATGAATAGCCTTCTTCTTTGTAAAGTTTCTTGTACTGCCTTTCGCTCGTGGTCTCAAAGGGAAAACTTAAATCAAATCCATTGCCAAGATAACCAGAGAAATGTTTGAATCTTTCTTCAGCACCAGAAATATTTCACACTAACTGTATAAGAGCTAAATACGTGCTTCTGGGTAGCTCTACCTACGTATTGAGCACTTTTGAAGTAAATACTTAAAGTTTACGCATAAATCTATACTTTCGTATATTAAATTTATGTGAATAAATAAAGTATATATATATATATATATATATATATATATATATATATATATATATATATATATATATATATATATAACTTAATAACTTGATTTCATCCCAAAACAATTCATTTTAAGGGGTCATAATAGGGGTCAAATTTAAAAAATATTGACCTCTGGTCTAAATAGTTAAAATTTTACATAAAGGATATTCAGAGATAGGGCAAGCTTTTTCACCAGTTGGGGTCAAAATTTTTTAGTTACCAATATATAAATGTATTATGTATGTCTGTTTGCATGTCTGCCTTAAACTTTCAATAGAGGTAATGAATTTTACCAAGATCAATATCGTTTTTAAGTTCGACCTTTCATACGACAAATATCGAAAAATTGTCTTAAAACATTAATATCTTCATCTTCCACAAGGCACTTTTCTACAGGGGGGAGCCACTTTTTTCACCGATATTGTTGAAAGTTATCCTCTCCTTTAGATTTTCTAGGTTTTATTTTAAAAAAATGTCGCTTCCGGTTTGGCGGTGGGCGTAACAACATAAACGTTAGGTTTTACCCCGTTCTTTTCCTGCTTTGCGGTACGGGTTCGAGCCTTCCTTCCTACTACCACTTTTTTTTGCTCAGCATACACATCCAAACACCCGGGCAACGCCGGACTAAAATGCTAGTATATCTATAAAAGTGAACGTTTCTGTGTGTCTGTATATCTGTGTGTCCGTCTGTGTGTCTGTGTACACTTCTATACGCAATAACCCTGTCAATTTTCAGTCTACAGACTCGAAATTTGATATACAGGGTACTGGGATTTGGGAAAATCTATGTGATCGGTTTTTGGCTAGAAATTTAGCTGTCAAGGGGGTCAAGTTCAACGATTTGACCTTTGAAAGTCTACCAAACTCCTCCGAGAATTTGGGGTCTATGCACTTGAAATTTAGGTATAGGTTCCTTGGACAGGGATTTAACTTAATAACTTGATTTAATCCCAAGACAATAAATTTTAAGGGACTATAATAGGGGTCAAAAGGGTTAAAAAAATTGACCGTTTTTTTTTTTTACTCACCATACACCTCCAAACACCCGGGCAACGCCGGCCCGAAATGCGAGTACATATATATATATATATATATATATATATATATATATATATATATATATATATATAAATGTATATATATATATACATATATATAATTACTAGCACGGATGCCCGGCGATGCCCGGCGATACCCGGCGATGCCCGGCGATGCCCGGAGTTGCCCGGGTGTTTGAAGTATATATATATATATATATATATATATATATATATATATATATATATATATATATACTAGCATGGGTGCCCGGCGTTGCCCGGGTGTTTGGAGGTGTATGCTGAGCAAAATAAAAAAAAACTACACAAAAGATCAATTTTTTAAACTTTGACCCCTATTTTAACCGCTTAAGATTTATTGTTTTGGGCTCAAATCAAGTTATTAAGTTAGATCCATGTCCAAGGAACCTATATCTAAAATTTCATATGTCAAGACCACAAATTTTCGGAGGATTTTGGTAGAGTTCTCAAACGTCAAATCGTTTAATTTTGACCCCTTAAAACGCCAAATTTCTGGCCGAAATCGATCACATCGATTTTCCCAAATCTCAGTACCCTGTATATCAAATTTCGAGTATGTAGACTTACAATTAACAGAGTTATTGCGAAAGGAAATGTACACAGACAAACAGACAGACACACAGAAACACAGACAAGTTCACTTTTATAGATATAATAGCATGGGTGCCCGGCGTTGCCCGGGTGTTTGGAGGTGTATGCTGAGCAAAAAATAAAAAAATAAAATAAATAATTAAAAATAAAAAATAAATAAAAGAAAGGGTCAATTTTGTTTTAAATTTAACCCCTATTATGACCCCTTAAGAATTATTGTTTTGGGCTCAAATCAAGTTATTAAGTTGGATCCATGTCCAAGGAACCTATATCTAAGATTTCAAGTGTTTAGACCCCAAATTGTCGGAGGAGTTTGGTAGAGTTCTCAAAGATCAAATCGGTGAATTTTGGCCCCTTAACATCCAAATTTCTGGCCGAAACCTATACACATAGATTTTCCCAAATCTCAGTTTCCTGTATATCAAATTTCCAGTCTGTAGACTTTAAATTGACAGAGTTATTGCGAAGGAAAATTTACACAGACACACACACAGACACACAGACACGTTCACTTTTATAGATATGTAGATAGATAGACTAAAAGATTAAACGAAAATATATGCGTATACATTAAATATATATGGAAACAATTTTATATTCACTGTAAGCTTTTTACGCAAATATTATGCAGGTATGAATCAAGTAGAATATCTGTATGAATATAATTACACGTAATAGTTAACTAAACATGATCATCCCATAAGAAAACCGAAAAATCTAACAGGGAATTAATTTAAATGAATGTTTAAAAGAATATGCAAATTATCTAGATCTTTTGCAGATGAATGCAATTGTATTTTCTATTTAAATAAATAGAAAAGAGGGGTTTTAGCATGAATATCAATACACACAAAAGAAAAACGAATTTATAGGAGTATAGAAGAAGATATATATATATATATATAAATATATATATAAATATATATATATATATATATATATATATATAAATAATAGACACCTGCATGTATCACAACATATACACACATGCAGTGGAGGCATTCGAGATAATGCCCATCTTCCAAACTGGCAACTACTTCTACTTGCTAACACAAGAAGAAAACTTCATAGCAAAGTTTAACCCCGCCTTAAACATCTCTCCATAATTATACACATAAATAGGCAGAACACAAAATACACTTACACGCATGCATACTGGGGTAAATGTGCACCCTCACACACGAAACAAAAGAAGCACAATAAAGCACACGCACACTTTCACGGGTGCGCGCGTCCATACCCAGTACAGTACCATTTCTCTAAACTAAACAAACAATTAGAAATTATACGTATGTATGTGTATGTGCGCACATGTGTGCATGTATGTATGTGTGTGTATGTGAGTGTATATATATGATTGTGTATGCGTGTGTGTGTATATATATATCATCTGTTATCTATGCTCCATCTTGTTTGTGTGTGTACGTGCACTTATGTTTGGGTGACCGAATACATGTATGCATATGTGCTTGGATTAGAAAAGAAAGGAAACTTCAACCAATATATACATAAGGTGGGATGTATGAATATGCATGTATATGTGTGATTGTGGGTGCATGTGTCCATATATATATGGGAGGATGAATGTATACGCATCTGTATGTGTGTGTGTATATATATATACATATGTATGCATATGTATGAGTGGGTAAATGTGTTCGTGTGGATATGGATATACGCGTACGTGTGAGCCCCTGCATATATCTCTCTATGTGTGTGCATGTGTGTGTGTATGTGTATGTGCCTACATAGTATGTGGATATTTGTGAGTGTGTATGCACATACATGTATATATATATATATGTACGTGTATATGTGTGTATATGTACCTTCTCCTACCTATTCTCCATCTTACTTGTGTGTGTGTGTGTGCGTGTACTAATGTCTGAATGATTAAGCGCATATATACATGCGGGTTTTGGTTGGGGGAAAAAATAAATAAATAAATAAATAAAAAAATAAAATTAAATTAAAATAATTAACCAATATGTGCCTGACGTGTTAGTGGTGGATGTGTGAGTGTGAGTGTGTAGGTGGGTATGTATATATGTATGCTCCTACATATATTTCTATGTATATGCGTGTGTGTGTGTGCCTACGTGCGTGTGCATGTGTACATGAACATGTATGCATATGTATGCGTGTGTGATTGTGTGTGAGTGTGTGCTATACATGGGGAAAGAAAGTCTTTAAAAAAACCTAAAAAAACTATAAAAACCTTCACCAAATGGACCAAAAGCGCCCTCTTTGAATCTAACTTTGACCGGACACTTTGAACACGTACGGTTGGAGACAGAATGTGTGATACCACACATCACTCTGAAAAACACATTTAGTATCAGCGGAGGTAAAAATAACTTTCCAAATTCCCATTTTAAAGAAAAACTAATTACGAAAACATCTGAAGAGAGCACGCCCTAAGCTCGAAACGCGTTATAAAAATATTTAAAAATAAAAATATGATGAAAACCTTTAAAAAAAACCCACAATTGTTGATGGCTTCACTCTTTAAAATATATATATTGCCTTAATCACTCCTTATGTCATTATTTAAAGGTTCTCGCCCCATAGTCTCTTATTGACTATTTCCATAATTAGGTCTCGATTTCTATTATTTCAATTACGTACTTATCACAATTGGTATCCTTCGACTTGCCTCTCGGTCTATTATCTACTTGTTAACAACTAATCATTTACTTACCTTCTATTTTAATGAATTATTTAATTTACCATCTACATATAACATATATAATACGCTTTTCTCTTATATTTACCTCTTACTAATTCTTTCAATAATAATTATCATATTTTTTAACACGAAGCTTATTTACATATTTTTCGTATTTGTGTTTGTACATATACTCAAGCACATGCTCCTCCCCCATTGATGTGTGTATTTTTTTACATGTGTACTCATGTGTATGTATTTGTGTGTTTTTGTTATCTACTTACTATCTACATTTTATTAATAATTATATTAATTTTTATTATTTAATTAACTTACTGATATCCTTAGTTTTTTTACTTTATTAAATAAACCTATAACGTATAATTCACCTATTTACCCTTCTATTTCTCATTTCTTTCTTTCAACTTAACGCCCGACAATTCAAAAAACTATAAATAATAAATTAAAAACAAAAAATTAATTTTTTCAATCTCTCCCTGCCTAGCTAATTTATATATATATATATATATATATGTATATATATGTGCACATATATATATATATGTGTGTGCGTGTGTATGTGTATGTGTGTGTGTTTGTATATGTATGTATATGTGTGTGTATGTATGTATTTATATGTGTATATATATATGTGTGTGTATATGTATGTATATATATGTATTTGTGTTTGTGCGTATCTTCTACATGTGTGTATATGTATGTGTTTATATATACTTGTATTTGGTTACGTATCTTCTACATGTATATTTGTGTGTGTGTGTTTTTCTGTGTGTATGTGTTTTATTCACTTATTATAAATATCTCCCTAATAATTTTATGAATTTTATTATTTGATTAACTTACTGATATTCTTACCTATTTCTATATTAGTAAAATAAACTTGTAACTTATAATTCATTGATTTATATTTTTCTCTTTCTCTCTTTCCCTCAACTACAACGCCTGAAAATTTAAAAATTATTTATAAAATATTTTTCAATTCCCCCCTCCCAGCTAATTTATATTTATATATATACATGTATGTATATGTATATGTATATATATATGTATGTGTAAGTGTTTGCATCTGGATGTATGTGTATTTGCATATATGTTTATATATGTATATATGCGTGTATTTTTACGTATCTGTGTATGTGTACATATATATATATATGTGTTTGTATATGTATGTTTGTGTATATATGTATATGTATATATATATATATATATATATATATATATGTATGTGTGATCACGCATGTGCTTTTCCCCCATTTACGTATGTGCATTTGCTGTACATATTTATGCGTGTGCTTATATTTGTGTGTTACTTATTAAAAATGTTTTTTCTATTATTTAAGTTACTTACTTAAGCTTTCACCTATTTTATTTTATTTCATTAAAATAAACCTGTAACGTATAATTTCTACCTGCCCGGCTAATTTATTTATATATATATTATATTTAATTATATATATCATTACACTATCAAAATAAACCTGTAAAGTATAATTCATTAACTTATTTTTCCTTTTCTTTTTCTTTCCATTTTATAAACAATTAATATCTTTCAATCTCTCCCCGCCCGGCTAAATTATTTTAAACCCCATTTTCAACCCGTTCCTTCACCTATTTTATTTTATTTTATTAAAATAAACCTGTAACGTATTATTTCTACCTGCCCGGCTAATTTATTTATTATATTTAATTATATATATCATTACACTATCAAAATAAACCTGTAAAGTATAATTCATTAACTTATTTTTCCTTTTCTTTTTCTTTCCATTTTATAAACAATAAATATCTTTCAATCTCTCCCCGCCCGGCTAAATTACTTTAAACCCCATTTTCAACCCGTTCCTTCACTAACATTAACTCTCCAACCTGTTGCCATGGTGATCCTTTAAATTAACTGTTACTTATGCCGTTATCAACAAAAGTAGCGTCTTTTAAGTTTAAACCGTTAAAAAACACGTATATAAGAATTTACACATAATTAATATTTAATTATAAACCCCTCTCTTTTTTTAATACACTCCTACTACTTTAAACTCCAACGTCCTCTCCCCACCACTCCCCCTTCTTTTCTAACTCCCCTTTATCTACGATCTTTCCATTTTTATTTGACTTTATAACTTAGTCCATCTATGAATTCTGATGATGCTAGTTGGATTTTTCCTCTCTTTGAGGATTTTCCTCTAGTTGAAACAATTTGTAAACTCATTCTGGACTCACAGTAATAAATTTCCTATATATATATATATATATATATATATATATATATATATATATATATATATATAGCTTAATGGAAAAGAAAAAGAGAAAGTTCAATTCCACAGAAGGAGCCTTATCCGGATAATGCCAAGCTCAATAATTATTATTGGAGTTTATACAATAGGAAAACAAGAGTATTAAATGAAGACACAAAACTATATATTGTTAGATATAGAATGGATCATTCATTGAATAATGGAATACAGGCTTCGAAATGCCTTGGCATAAAGAGTCCCTTCTATCCCACAAATTTTGCCTGTATTCCATTATTAAATAAATGATTCATTCATTATCTACCAATATATAGTTTTGTGTCTTCATTTCAAACTCTTGTTGTCCTATTATATATATATATATATATATATATATATATATATATATATATATATATATATATATATATATATATATTGGGGGTTGTGTATGTGTTTAATAATTTCTTGTATATATTTTTCAGATTTTTGGCAATCATTAAAACATTTTTATTAATCTTTATCCTCCTCTGTTAAGACCTTATAAGTTGAAATTCATGGTTAATTACTTTTCTTATAACTTCTTGTTATACGTGTTGATGAATTCTAACTGTTTTAATTTATGCAATTCTTTTTTTCAGTACTGATTTTCTTGTTTTTATTTGCATTATCAAGTGTAGTTAGATCTTTATTATCTTTAGGGATGCTAATATAACATGTTGATGTTTGTTATTGTAATTATATATGTATATATTTATGCATACATAATGGATTAATTGGCTGTAATTTCCATCCGCAATTTAGATTTTTTAAAGCAGCATTATCCAGCTGAAATGTTAGTTGCTGTACTCTTTAACGTCTTATGTTTCAAATTAGACACCTAAAAATACTATACAATGAATGCTAGTTTAGAATTTAACCATAGAATAGGAATTGCTTAATTGTTCTGCGAGTGGCATAAGACGTTTGCCATTACCAGAGACACTGGCTATGCTTCTAAGACTATTAACAGTGTTGTGGCGTATCTTAGGGAAGACAAGGACACGCGAAGGAAGGATCACAGTCCGAGAAGTGATAACCTCCGAACCAGAAATTTTCTTGGTGGTTTTAAACGGTCCATTGCAGCAAAATCATCACAGTAAATGGCCAAACTGGTGAATAACCGGAATATCACCTAAATTAAAATTACTGGAAAGTCTTGAGATAGAGTCGTATTGCCGACTATGTCGTGACGTTCTTACAGTGAAATGTAAGACCATTGGTAAAGAGAGGAACCCCTTAGCTACTCAATATCCTGAAACATCATGGTGATACCGTACGCATTTTTATGGACGAAAAGAAGTTTGTGCTAGAGGAAATCTCCAACCGCAGAAACTCAAGAGTTATCGCGAATGACTCATGCAGAGAAAACACCTTACCTCTCCGGTGGTGTTTGGAGAGCTAAAGGCAGCGATGGCGCCTTACTTCATTAAAGTGGACCAAGAGATCAATACGGCGGAATATCTGACGATGCTGAAGGAAGTTCTTTTCCCCTAGATAAACAAAAGCTACGATACCAAGGAAGTGATGTTCATCCAAGACTCGGCAATGCTCATGGGCCCGAAACAGTGCACACCTTTTTGAAAAGAGAGTTGCCGCTTTTGTGCTCCTACATATCTGGCTCCCTAGCTCACCAGAATTGAACCCTTGCGACTATTGGTTATCGGGCGATGTTGGGAAAGGCTCTAATGCTAACCTCCATAACAGTGTGGCCTCTCCGAAGACCTACGCAAGGCGAGCATTCCACGTTCTTCAGAAAGAGTCAGCTGTCAAAGCTTGTGTTTTTAGGGATTGCATTCAACAAGACGTGGACACAGAAAGTGGACACAGAATAAAATGTTTTTATTTGCTTGTATTTATTAAATTAGTTAAATAAACATACACCAATCTTTTACTGTCCCTTGTTTATCAAGCTTTAAAATTTGATATGCAAAACTGCAAATTAATCGTTTACATCCTGCATATGAATATATACATACCTATGTTTGTGTGTACGTATGTAAGATGAGGAATATGTTCGAGATATATATCTAACACTCAGGAACTTGCAACATATTTAAATTAAATTCATAAACCGATGATAACTTTAAATATAATTCCTTTAGGCGAAAATCAATTTTAACATCAATTCAAAACGTAAAGCTAAAACCGTAGCCATTAAGTAAGCGTTTTTGTTATATTATTTTCGCTGTTTGGCTTTCCTGCATTTTCCATTTCTATTTCTGAAATCTCTTGTTGACATCCATCTTTGTTGTAACCTCTAGGCTGCATCTCAATAAACAGAAGGAAAACATTATTTTGTATTTTCTTATGTGTTCAATGAAATTTTGTAATGTAAATTTCATATTTTCACGCAAAATCAGAAAAGTAGATAAAATAAAGGGTTGAACGAAAAAATTGTGGCCCTAATAGAAAACAACCCAAAGATTAATATCAAACTTTTATTAAAAAATCAATTCAAATAACATGATTATATAGTAGAGCTGTCATCTATTCAATTCAATGTAGTCGCCCTCAGCGTAATGCACCGCCTGTATACGGGTCCGGAACTAGGAGCATGTCTTTTCCATAAGCGTTGGTGGAAGGTCGACGAATACTCAGCGGATGGCTGCGATCAGGCTGGCTTTGGTGTTGTGTGAGGTCAAGTTGGTGATGTTCTCGAAGAATGACCAAACGAAGTAGTCGAGTCGGTTTAGGTATGGGAAGCAAGGAGGCAGTAAACGAAGATTACAATGTCGTGGCACGCTTTCTTAAGCCAAGCCTGGGTCTCTTTGGGCTTGTGGCTCGGCGCCAAGTCCAGTGGCCACACCCGGGGTCGACCACTTGACTGCACCAGATGATGACCACACTCTTCAGCACATCACAGTACACTTAAATGCATGTTGAGCGTACTGACAATGCTGTTGTTGTGATAACTTGGATCAGTAGAGAGTATGATTTGTATAGCGGTGCATCTCGAATCTCGCTTGTTTAACATTGTGTCATTTTCAGACATGGTAGAAGGTTATTATCACTCTTGGTATTTGCACACTACTGGCCAACAAGTAGAAGGTTTGCAAAGAAAAACCCAACAAAAAACAACATAAACAAAAAAAAACAAAAAAAACAAGTTGTCGTCAAACGCAAATGGAATCATGTTGTCTTTTTCTAGGGCGACAATTTTATTGTTCCACCCTGTGTAGTGTGCGAAATATTTTGGAAAAGATGAGTATATATATATATATATATATATATATATATATATATATATATATAGTGTGCCCTAATAAAATGTATACACTCTTTAAATGATCATAAAACCAACATTTATTATAAGAAAATAAAAGTTTCATACACCAACATACAGTAAAGAAATATAGAAACCAGCTAATTATCGAAAGTGTTCAAATTATTGCCCATTGTGGTCTATGAAGAGCTGAAAACTTTCCTAATAAATCCAATTGGTATGTTGAAACATCTTTCAATGATTTCCTTGAACTCATTCATTGTAGCTCGTTTTGTAGTGTAAACGTTGTATTTAACATGCCTCTCCCCCCCTCCGAGAAAAATCCAGGGGGTGCTCCATCCATTGGAAATGCCGTTCATAATTCTTAAACGTGTCTTTGGAACGTAGCATAGCGTATTCATGTAGCAAATTGAGATAATTAAAGAGTTTATACATTTTATTGGGATACCCTGTTTATACTTATATATATATATATATATATATAATATATATATATATAACTACTTAATTTACTCACATAAATTAGTATACGAAAGTATAAATTTATGTGTAATACTTTAAGTATTTACTTCAAAAGTGCTCAATACGTAGATAGAGCTAGTAAGCTAGTTATAAAATATATATGGCGATTAAGCTACACTGGATATTCCGCGTTTCATCCACTCTAGGAGTCTTCAGGCTTATGCCTGAAGACTCCTAGAGTGGATGAATTATTCCTGAAGAGTCCTAGAGTGGATGAAACGCGAACTATTCCGTGTAGTCCTAGAGTGGATGAAACACTGAATATTCCGCGTTTAATCCACTCTAGGACTCTTCAGGCTTATGACTCTAGAGTCCTAGAGTGGATGAAACGCGAAATATTCAGTGTAGCTTAATCGCCATATATATTTTATAACATGCTCTCTCTCTCTCTCTCTCTCTCTCTCTCTCTATATATATATATATATATATATATATATATATATATATATAAATATATATATATATATATATATACATTTTACCTTGAGGTATAAGCAACATAAAAACGTGAATAAATAATAACAACATTCATAAAAATGATAATCATAATAATAATAATAATAATAATTAATAAATAGAAAAATACATAAAACTACTATTAATTAACTAGTAAATGTTAGTGAAGAATATCTATGTTGACTGTAGACATATTCCTTAACACAAATAAAATAGAAACTGATTTTCGTCAAAAAGAACAAGGAAACAGGTGGATTAGAGGTGACGTGAACCCGCGGATGATAATGGCTCTATAATGGGCTATTATAAATGCGTATGTGAATAACAAAGGAGCTGAATGGCTGCCCAGAAAATCAGGAGCCACGGGAATATATAAAAAACACGAAGCAATATCGATTCCATGTATAAGATTGACGAATCTTCATGAGGATGAAAGCGGAAAAATTTTATGTAGTCTAATTACATTATATGTTTTCAAAACTTATTTTGTCTATATAAATAAAAATATTTCCATAACGTACTTTGCCTATATAAATAAAAAATGTTTCCATAACTTACTTTGTCTATATAAATAAAAATGTTTCCATAACTTACGTTATATATGAATAAAAATGTTTCCATAACTTACTTTGTCTTTATAAATAAAAATGTTTACATCAGTTACTTTGTCTATATAAATAAAATTGTTTCCATCACTTACTTTGTTTATATAAATAAAAATATTTCACAAAACGTACTTTGTATAAATAGAAATATTCCATAACTTACTTTGTCTGTATAAATAAAAATGTTTCCCTTACTTTGTCTATATAAATAAAAATATTTCACAAAACGTTCTTTGTATTAAAAAAAATATTCCATAACTTACTTTGTCTTTATAAATAAAAATGTTTACATCAGTTACTTTGTCTATATAAATAAAAATGTTTCCATCACTTACTTTGTTTATATAAATAAAAATATTTCACAAAACGTACTTTGTATAAATAGAAATATTCCATAACTTACTTTCTCTGTATAAATAAAAATGTTTCCCTTACTTACTTTGTCTATATAAATAAAAATATTTCACAAAACGTTCTTTGTATTAAAAAAAATATTCCATAACTTACTTTGTCTGTATAAATAAAAATGTTTCCATAACATACTTTGTCTGTAGAAATAAAAATGTTTTCATAACTTACTTTGTCTATATAAATAAAAATGTTTCGATCACTTATTTTGTCTTTATAAACAAAAATGTTTTCATAACTTACTTTATCTGTATTAATAAAAATGTTTCCATAACTTACTTTGCCTGTATAAATAAAAATGTTTTCATAACTTACTTTGTTGTATGAATAAAAATACTTCGATAACTTACATTGTCTATATAAATAAAACTATTTCCATAACTGACTTTGTCTTTATAAGTAAAAATGTTCTCATAACTTACTTTGTCTATATAAATAAAAATGTTTTCATAACTTACATTGTCTGTATAAATAAAATGCTTCTATAACTTACTTTGTCTTTATAAATAAAAAGGTTTCCATAACTTACTTTTTCTATATAAATAAAAATGTTTCCATTACTTACTTTGTCTATATAAATAAAAATGTTTTCATAACTTACTTTGTCTATATAAATAAAACTATTTCCATAACTTACTATGCCTGTATAAATAAAAATGTTTTCATTACTTACTTTTTCTTTATAAATAAAAAAAGTTTCTATAACTTACATTGTCTATATAAATAAAAATGTTTCCACAACTTTCTTTGTCTGTATAAATAAATATATTTTCATAACTTACTTTGTCTATATAAATAAAAAGGTTTCCATAACTTACGTTATATATGAATAAAAATGTTTCCATTACTTACTTTGTCTTTATAAATAAAAATGTTTACATCAGTTACTTTGTCTATATAAATCAAAATGTTTTCATAACTTACTTTGTCTGTATAAATAAAAAATGTTTCCATAACTTACTTTGTCTGTATAAATAAAAATGTTCTCATAACTTACTTTGTCTATATAAATAAAAATGTTTTCAAAACTTACTTTGTCTATATAAATAAAAATGTTTTCATAACTTACTTTGTCTATATAAATAAAACTATTTCCATAACTTTATTTGTCTCTATAAATAAAAGTTTTTCATAACTTACTTTGTCTGTATAAATAAAAATGTTTCCATAACTTACTTTGTTTATATAAATAAAAATGGAAATGCATGAGGATTACTTACCTCTATTCTAAAAAAAAAAACAGGAAAAAAACTACCGGTCCGATTGCTCCGGTATTTGGCACAGCATTTTTAATCGTACACATGTGTGTTTTAAATATCTCTTTTTGATTATAACGTTCTACTTAATTTTATATATTATTCTTTTTTTAAATCAATATGTTTATTAAAAGGAGTATTAAATATATTTGACATAAATTGTTAAAAATTTAACCAAGAAAAGAAAAAACACACGCCTTATATATATATATATATATATATATATATATATATATATATATATATATATATATATATATACATATATATACATATATATATATATATATATATATATATATATATATAGTTATATATATATATATACATTCAATTTTTTAAATCTAACGAAGAAAATGCAAGGGGTCTATTTCAAATAAAATTCTCTGGTAAATCTATCCCCTAAATTTGAACCAATAAACGGATATAAGAAACTGCTTTATGGAAAAGTCTGTTTAATTGTAAATTATTGTTTGAGGACAATTTTACTAATTATGATTAATTTCTATTTCAGTCACCTAAATTATTCAGAGTGAAATGAGTTTTGGAATTTATAATCAAACATAAATATAATTTCCCTTAAAAATGACATTATGACACTAAGTTATAACAAGTTTCATCGTGAAACCAGCACACACTTCTACTTACGTTGTATTAGAAACTGACTGTCGCTGACAGCTATTAGAATATGTGTCATAATCTAATGAAAGTTGATTTATTTTTAGGATATCAAGGTCAATATCAATATCAATGTAAAGGTCAAAACAGCGTAAAAGGCGAAATCACACTTTTGGTAATAACTTTGATTCTAGATCGTAGCAGATTTATGTGTAATTTATGTGTAATTTATTTAGATGTTAACATCTTTATTTTTATATTTTTGTTTATATAGCTAGTATACCTATTTATTATTTGTTTCTTATTAATATTTTTATTATGCTAATTAGCTAGTCTCGCAGGAAATTAAATCTGAAAAATACATCAACATATGCATACACAGAGACACACATATATATGCATACATGTACACATACACACATACACTCACGTGCATATGTAAAGGCATAACCATATATTATATTGAAAAAAATCATTATTAGTATATATGTATTTAGATATATTTCTACAGAAATATATTTTCTTATTATATATCAATCCTTATATAAGAAGCTTAATTTGATTACAGAGCAATATATAGAATAAATTACAAAAGTTATATGCCAAAATTCATGATCTTGACCATCTTATAATTTATTCCTTTAATTCAGTTGACTTATACAATCCTTGACAGTATGTGTTTCGTAGCACAAAATCACTTAATTATTATATCAATCAGTGAATCTATTATGCCCTTTACTCATTATTAGTATATATATATATATATATATATATATATATATATATATATATACATATATATATATATATGCATTTTCATTAATTACTTACTTTTTTATATTATCTTCATAGAAAATAATATACATAGTTATTACTTGTTTTTTCTATGTCAAAGGGCTATATATATATTTTAAATATTATTATTAATACTTATTTATTATTTGGATTTTTTAAATATTATAATGAATATTTAATCATTAATTTGATGTATTTTATTAAATGGATTTTGCAAATTTCATTGTTCGTAGTTAATAATACATATGCAGTAATGTATTTAACCGTATTATCAATTTACTGCTGTTTTGTTTATTTTCATTTATTAATTGCAATCGACGGTTGATGATTAAACGTCGAAGAACTAAAATCAAGGCGAAGTAATGATTTAATATCTAAGCATATATCCCACACGCGTACAAATACACATTCAAACACACATACGTATTCACATTAACTTTTTGAAATCACTACTAATGTGAGGGGATATTAACGAGTAATAAAAAGAGGAGCGGAATCTTTCCTTTGAGAAAGCGGCTGTAGAGAAGAGATGTCATTCGGTTAGAATTCGAAATATATTCTCTACGCTATCAATGCAAGAAAGGGGCACAAAGCGGCACCTCAGCAAATGTGACAACCGTATTTGACAGATAAACGTCAAGCCTCGGATACCTTCTGGGGTTTGAAAATAAGGAAATCATTTTCCCAACGACCTTAGCAACGGATTTGTACAAGAGTCAAATACGGCCTCAAATGGAGTAATGTTGTCACATCTGGGGTGGACTCCCAAACAGCGTCCTTTCCTGCCTTGACACGGTACATTTAGTGGGCGATAACCTTTTCGATACCGTATGCCCTATTTCTCACAGAAGAGAGGTTGCAATTATGTCTCTACTTTATAAATACTTTTATGGTAGGTGCTCGATTGAGCTCCAATATATTTCGGAAAATTTTTCTCAGCTGGAACAATTGCCAAACAACCTTTTTCGCACCTTATCTGCGCCCAAAACTAAACAAAAATTCTACGAGCAGAGTTTTCCCTAGTGCTGTAAGTCTGTGGAACAAAATACCGTTTGTCTGCTACTCAGCTTACTGCAACATGGTCGTTTATAAGCCTAATGTAAATAAATTCATATAGTAATTCGCTATCAACTTTAAATATATAAACAAATAAATTTAATCCATTTACTGCTGAGGTATTTTCTGCGTTCCTGTTGATACTTGCGATCTCAAGATTTAAAATACCTGTTATTTGAGAAAGAGGATTTTCCTTGAAATATATTATGAGACACTGTCACACACAGTATATACTTGTGTAGAAATTTGGCTTCTCAAGTAAGTCTTTTATTGACAAAAACATCATTAAACAAGTGAAGAATTCATGGGCTGCATTGAGTGCACAATGAACGAGGAATAAAAAATGACTAAGTTAAGCATTGACCCTGCATGATTTAGACCCCGAAGTCTCCAGGGCCTTAACGCACTTAAATTTGAGTTCAGCATCGTGCAAAACTTCTAAATAGACATACGCACAAAAATTTGGACAAATTTGATAAAATAGTCCCAAAAATGGAGTGTTTTTTATCCCTAAAAGAGTCCCTGAGACACAGCTAAGAAATATCACGAAGTATAGACCAACAAAATTTTACAGAAATCTTTTAGCTACAACCTTCCAAGAAGATTTATAAAATTATAATACATAAAATGTTTTTGTTAAGCACAAAAGTGTAAATTTTAGCCATTTTAACTCGAAAGACACCCCAAGGGAGTGATGAACCGGAGTTTTCTCGGAAAATCCGTTCTGTTACTTTTTTTACTCACATCATGTTTAATTTTTGAGCAAAATTTCAAAAGAATTTCAAGGTGGAGATATTGAGAAAACTGCAGACAGACAAACGGAAAGGGTGAATTTGCAGATCGATCGTCCTGTTGTCGGGGGACCAGTATATATATATATATATATATATATATATATATATATAATGTTATGAACAGTACATAGGGCCCGAGCAAATCCGGGCCTGCTAGTATTTACTAAATTACGAAATTATTTCTATTCATTTGTTTGTGCGTCAAAGATTTTATTTTCCAGCTTTGCTAGACAGCGTATGATTAAATAAACATACAAAAGACGCAAAAATCAAATTACATTTCTGTCAAAATGCATGTTTTTGAGCACGTGACCAGAAGCACACTCAAGAACGCTCTCCTTATATTTGTTTGCAAAAAAGTATATAGCACATATGCAGCTCGAACACTATGAACAAAAACAAAATTTCTAACGCCAATTGTTCGTGCGCGTGTGTCTGTTTTTAATCTTGAACAGAATGTATATGACTTTGTGTTCTGCGCACCTGCAAGTCATTTCATATCGTAGAAAATATTAAAACTTATTTTATTGCCAGTGTTACTCCCATATTATGCAGTTATCACGAACCGAAACTATGTTCTTCCATTTCTTTTTACTACATTTTATCTTTGTTAACGCTATGTTGTAAAAACGGTATATTCTTGAAGGTTTAATAATATTTTAGTAAATATTAAGTCTTTGGGAGGAATAGAAATTATTTAAAGTTGTGCTCATTTAATAATTTCAAATATTTTAACAGGCAAAGTAGAAAAAATCCTATATGAAAATTTAAAAGTTTTTCGATCCTGTTTTCTTATATTCCCTTATGATTATTATAAACATTTTAAAAATATGAATCAAATTGTTATTCATACTTTAAAAAGTAAATAACGCGGATGATAAAAATATAACTAAAACAAATCTTCAACGCATTTTAGCTTTCATTTAATATCCATCTCTCGATCCCTCTCTTTTTCTCTCTCTTTTACATATATATATATATATATATATATATATATATATATATATATATATATATATATATATATACAGGGTGTCCACAAAGTCTGGCTACATTATGCAGCCGGACTTTGTGGTCACCGTGTAGATTATGCAGCCAGACTTTGTGGACACCCTGTTTATATATATATATATATATATATATATATATATATATATATATATATATATATGTGTGTGTGTGTGTGTGTGTGTGTGTGTGTGTGTGTGTGTGTGTGTGTGTGTAGTGGCTTCCTTCAGTCTTGACAAACATGGATACCCGCTCTAAGGGTGCCTGCGCGTGAAATTTGTGTGGCAAGTGTTGCGCAATCTCACCCACGCCTCTCCTGAGTCAACATTGACAAGTGGAGGTACAATTCCGAGATGAGCGGAGTGCATATACAGCGTCTAGAATTCCCAAATGGTCACCGATCTCGTACTAGCCAGGCTCAACGCTGCTTAACTTTGCTGATCTGACGAGAACCGGTGTGTCAACGTGATTATGCCTTATATAACTATGTATATCATATTTAAGCATATTTTACGGACAGGCAATGTCGGGCGCCCTGCTTATATTTATATATATATATATATATATATATATATATATATATATTTTAAATAAGGGAGTAGTCACCAACAATGTGTATTTTTTAACATTATTTTATTATTCCGTGTCTTGGGTTTTCATTGAGAATTATGTTTGGATCATTCTAATAATGTTTTTAAGTCATTGAAATCATTTACGCGCGTTTCAGACGGTCTATGATGCGTCCTCGTCAGAAATTATTTTCAAATGTGTAAAAATGGCGATTTTCGTAGTTGATTTGAACTTTTTCCAAGGGGTTGAGGCTTGTAAGTGTTTATTATTATGAAAGGATAGAGCAAAAGTACGGGCACAATATAAAAACACTCTTCATAAAATCTTGGAAAAGATACCTAGACGACTGCTTTATCCTCTGGAGAACCTCATGGGGTTATATCAAAGAACTCCACACTTTGCTACAAAATCTACACCCCAAAATAAACTTCACACTAGAACAAAGCCCCACAGAACTACCTTTCCTAGACATCCTAGTAACAATAAAAAAACAACAACATGATCACAGACATCTACCACAAACCCACAGCCACTCAACAATACCTCAAATTCAAAAGCCACCATCCTAAAAACTGTCTAAAATCAATACCCTACTCCCTCGCACGTAGAGTCTGCACCATAGTAACAGACAGACACCTCCGTTCAACTAGACTGAATGAACTACAAATAACACTGCGGAAAAGAGGATACCCACTACCACTAATACAGACAGGTATTGAACTGGCTGAAAAAATTCCAATAGACCAACTAAGAACCCCAAAAGAACACAACAAAGAACATATTCTAGAATACGTCTCTACACACAACACAAACAACCCAGAACTATTCACACAGATAACAAAAAACCTTATCCTCCTCAATCAGAACGACAAACTAAACAACATACTTAAAACAACAAAAATAATAAAAAGCAAACGCCAACCCAAAAACTTAAAACACATCCTAACTTCCTCAAAACTCGTCCCACATACTACAAAAGGAGTTACAAAATGCAACAAACCGCGATGTGGAGTATGTGACATTATAATAGAAGGTAACACATACACATTCAAAAACCCAGCACAAACATTCAAAATAAAAAAGGATCTAAATTGCACCTCCAGAAATGTAGTATATGCACTAAGATGCACAACATGCAACAAATCCTACATAGGCGCCACCAAAAATTTCAGCAATAGAGTGGCCTTACATAAAAGCAACATCAAAATTGCAGATAACAGACACCTCTATGTTTCAAAACACGTACACACATGCAGTGGAAACAGCTTCAAAATAATGCCAATCTTCCAAACAGACAATTATTTTATTTACTTACACAGGAAAAAAACTTCATCACCAGATTCACTCCTGAACTGAACAGAACCTAATACCATCACACAAAAACATGAAATGCAAGGTACACTCGCATGCACACCCATACACATACACATATACACACCCACACATAAATCAGAACCGACACATCAAAACACACACACGTGCGCGCATACAACCACACACAGACATAACACTCCTATCTCTAATACAACACACTGAACAATGCCAACCCTACTTAACCTCGAAACCAACAACACTAGGAGACACCTAGAACCATAGTATAATATCTGTTCGTACACCTCGCTGCCTCCTCAGTCAGTGGAGGAGAACCCCCTCATGACTGAAACGAATATCATCCCTTCTATCATTCCCCTCCCATACCTATACCCCCTCCAATGCCCCCCTCTGGGGAACAAAATCTTCCCCACACTAGGAACCGATCCTGGGTCTGGCCATACCCACATGGGGAGACAAATAAATAGAAACATTAAAAAATCCCCTATTTTAAATACACCCCTCTTTCTAAACAAACATAATATAAGACTAAAACGAAAAATCACAATACTGAAATCCAAGAATCCAAAAAATAAATATCCAAATAGAATGAAAGCACCTCTACCCTTATTTCAGAAGAGCCAGTCCCCTCCTCCCCACACATACACATTAGTAACGACCTCGGACCACAGGCGCTTTCCTAAGGAAGCAAATAACCCCAAAATACTATAAAACAATATACACATTCCCAAACCAATAAACGCAAACACACACACGCACACACACGCACACACACGCACACACACACATATAAACACGCACACACACACACACACACACACACACACACACACACACACACACACACACACACACCCTACCCCACCCCAAAGGAAAAGAAAAAAAACATTAGCAGAAAGAGATAGCGACTACAGCCAGGTCAACGTCTCCCTGGACAAGCCCAATAAAAAAGCAATAAAAATTCAGCATACCAATGAATAATACACACTTACAAGCCTCAACCCCTTGGAAAATGTTCAAATCAACTACGAAAATCGCCATTTTTACACATTTGAAAATAATTTCTGACGAGGACGCATCACAGACCGTCTGAAACGCGCGTAAACGATTTCAATGACTTAAAAACATTATTACAATGATCCAAACATAATTCTCAATGAAAACCCAAGACACGGAATAATAAAATAATGTTAAAAAATACACATTGTTGATGACTACTCCCTTATTTAAATATACATCTTTCTTTCGTTGGAATTTATTAACCCATTTTTATATATATATATATATATATATATATATATATATATATATATATATATATATATATATATATAATCAAGACGCCCGACATTGCACGGCTTATCCCGGCAATGCCCGGCCGTAAAATACGCTTAAATATGATATTTCGATCAATGAATATTCCGTATTTGTTATTATATTATATTGGGCCCAATATATGTTAATGATTTAAAAAGTTTTAAAATATCAAAATCAAGAATCGGTACCAGAAAGTCCAGCTTACGGTTATATTTTCCTCTGCGCTAAATGACTGATCTATGAAGACATATTTGCTGTAATGCGAAACATCAAAACTTTAACCAATAGCTACTACGTTATGCCTGCATATTCGTATTACCGTCGTTCCACATTCACCTGGCAAATTTCATTTTTTTTTTAATTTTCACACTTTTGTATCGATATTCTCGAGGAGAAAATATTAGCAAATAGTTATAATGGTTTACACCTTATTTGCTAAAGTCAGTGAGACATGAAAATCACGATTAAAAATTGATTGAGTAATTACAAGTCATAGAGTAAGGGAAGTTAAAGAAAAGGAAATAAATAACCTCCCTTACTTTATGACTTAGAAGAGAGGGTACACATCGAAATCCTATAGGATAAGGATTCAAAATATTTCTAATGTATTCTTTGTCTTACATAGAATAATAAAAATCTTTGATTTGAAATTTAAATATTTCCCATCATAAATTTTTAAATTCACTGAATGGCAATAATTTGATTTATTTTCACTATCTTGTATATCGAGCAATTTTTATTTAGGTGGGATAATACTTATAGAATATTATTGCCAGTAATATTTTGTAAATATTATAATCACAGGTTTCCATGCCATCTGATGGATAATGTTATTCTGAAGAATATATATATATATATATATATATATATATATATATATATATATATATATATATATATACTAGAACGCCACCCGACGTTGCTCGCTCGTAAAAGACACATAAATATTATATTTTAATTAATGCAGCTTTCTTATTTATTACTAAAGGTCCGTTAACTGGTGTTGTCCGGTGAAACTTACCTTATCTTACAACAAAGTAAACTACTGTTGTTGTTGGTGGGTACTGCCGTCCCTGAACAATGTCGCACGCTGGCGGCAGTGGCCGAAATGAAACAATCTGGCGATTTATTGGTGGTTTGGGGCGATAACATGCAGGTACTGTTTGAATGTACAAAAAAAATCAATTAAGGGAATGCGTAAATCAGTATTAATTAATAAAGGTACGAAGAATGGTCCATTAAAATAATAATGGAAAGTAAAAACAGACGTTTTAGAAGTTAGGGATTCTTCCGTATCTATATCTAAACTGTTTAGAGTTATCAAAATCAGTCATGTTTCCGTTTGCTTTCCTCTTCTCTTTAATTCTTCCACCAACAGTATTGGATTAAATTCCAGTTTTATGTCGTCATTTTTTAACTTGTAAAACAAAACAGTTACGACTTTTTTCAATTCACTTCTTTGAGTATTCTCATGTAAGGACCGTGTTTGAAATAGACCTCCCTAACTTCCTGTTAAGAACGGTTTCGGAATACACACCTCCTACTTACTCATCGTAAGAAAGCCATTCGTAATTGGCACCCGAACATTCCCATGTAAAGATCAGCTTTCGGAGAAGATAACCCCAGTTTTGTGAATTTGAAAAATAATTCGTCCAAATTTAATCGTGATAATCGTTGTTAGAATATCTACCCGTAAATGCTAAAAATAAAATTGGAGTGTGACCGTGCTGGTAAGAGTAAAATAGATGTGTTTATCGTGCGTGCGTATAAACCTGGCAGTCAGTGAATTACAATGCCTAATACAGGTCTCTATTTGTCTCCGTAAAATTTGAATGCGATTTTCTTAATCAGCGGAGTCGAAAATCTGTATAAGATGTCTTTCTAACGAAAGTTTCGAGGTGGACCTACTGTAAAGATCTACTCTTTCCCTAAAAATGTTTCCGTGTGCGCAATCTCGAGAATCAGTCCTGAATCCATTATGATCGTTGCCAATCTAAAAATAAATATGCGACAATATCATCTACTGGATTCGTGCTAATAATGTTGTTCGAATTTAATGTTTTTTAACATATGTGAAATATTCACGATTTACAACTGTTATACAATTTTTTGTTGTACATTTACCTTTTGAAAACTGCTAAAACTGTCAAAAATGTGACTAATTTTTCTCTTCATGTTTCTGAAAATAAATATATTAGAAATATCTAAACAGTTTGACAAAATATCTAATATAATAATAGTTATTTGAAGAGATATGCGATTAAAAATAAAAAAAAATGGAAAAAAATGTATGTATTGTTATTAATTTTTCTTATAAGGGGTTGCAAAACTAAACATAAAATATAGTTAGAGATGTGTGCTCCTTGTTAGAAGCGTTGATACAGTTTGAATAAAATAAAGTACGTCTTATTATACGTTTGAAACTAAAACAACGCATTATTACGAAAATAAACAGATATTTATTTTTATTTTAAATTTATATTTATTTATATTTATTTCGAAGTTACCCATCGTCCTCGGTATTCCTTTCTTTCATTTTTTGCCATGTTGTTGGAGCAGAGAATCAGTAAGTAGAAGTCGTTTGTTGTTATTTTACGGTAGTGTTTTCAAATGTCGGGGCGGTGCGTTAGTCACGCGGTATTCACGTTAGGGTTTTTTTTTTACATCTAACGTAAATACCGCTTGACCAACGCACCGTTCCGACATTTGAAACGACTACCGTGAAAAACAACAAACGGACTTCTACTTACTGATTCTCTGCTCCAACAACAACATGGCTAACAACAACAAAAAAAAAAAGAGAAAGAAATACCGAGGATAAAGTGTAATTCTGAAATACATTTATAAGTTTCAAACAAAAATAAATATATATTTCTTGTTATGAAAATGCATTGTTTTGGCTTCAAACTTACTTAATGTGTACTTTATTTAAGAAAATATTGTTATTAAAAAACTGTTTAGCAATATTAAAAAAAAACTGTTTAACAATATTAAAATATGAATATATCACATATGTTAAAAACGTTTAATTCAAAAAACATCATAAGTACGAATCAAGTAGACGATATTGCCGACACATTAATCTTTAAATCGGCAACAATCGTAATAGATTGCGCAGGTTTAAATAAAGTATATTTAAAATGTACTTTAAAAAAGTAACTATTCATGAAAAGCATAATTACTCGAACGAATCTACAAAGCGAATGAGCGATGAAGATATATATATATATATATGTTTAGTGAAGATGGTAATTAATAAAAACTGAAGTGCTCAATACTGTTGTAGAGCAAATATGCTTTTTATTTTTTATTACCGCATCTTTCTGTTAAGTTACATTATTGATTCGGCTACACGGCCGTTTTTATTTTTGGCCGTCTGTAGCGTCCTCAGACTTTTACAGAAATGTTCGCTATTTTGGGATGAAAGAGTGGAAGAGTGAATGAGGTCAGGTGGGGTTTGCGAGGAGGGCGGAAGAGGAAGAGAGGAAGGGAACAAGGAGGGAAGGGGGCGTTTGGTATGTCGATAATGTTTTAGTTTTGGGGTTTAAGGAATTTGTGGGGGAGGGTCTGAGAAGTTCATTTCTGGTATGGCTGAGGGCATAGGGATACATGAGGGGAAGGGGAATATGTGGGGGTGAGAGGAGGGGTTACTTTAAAATTCGAGTCTTAGTATTAAAGTTTTTAGCGTCTCGTTGGTGAGGTTATTTCTTGGTAAGTATGTCTTGAGCTGTTGGGTGTTCGCTTATGTTTGGAGGCGGGGGGAGACTATGATTCGGTTTATTTATTTTTAGTTTTTATTTTGTTAATTGTTTGGAGAGGGTCAGCTAGCGGTCGCAGCCACGGGTACACACATGCGCACGTACACACATATATGCTTAAAAGAAACGGTCACGGGTACACATATATGCCCGCTCTGGCGTGCAAATATATGTGCATATGTGCGCCTGACTGCATAGACACCTGCGTTGTTCTCGCTTGCGTCAAATTTTCTTTAAGGTGCTAAGATTGGGTGCGCGTGCGTAGGCATGGATGCGCACATACACAGATACATACATACATCGACTCCCCTGCCCCCAAGGAGGCGATTATACGGGCTTCTATGCACATATTGATTCAGGCACACTAGCACCCCACGCATACGTTCAAGCGCGTGCGCGCATGCAGATACCAATACTCGTGAGCACATACATCGACCTATATACACAACTGCACGCTCTCTCACACCATGTGGACAGCAGGCGGCGGGCAGCTATACTCTCACATTCACACACGCATACACAGGCACGTGCACACACACAAAAATAGGAACTACTTCCTCTAAAGATGGTTGCGATTGTGATGGTGTTGCTCCAAGGATGAAATGTCGAATTTTATTATAACGCCTTAATGTGTCTAAAATGACTTACAAAAGTTACATAAGATATTGGCTAATAGGTTAGACAATTTTTTATGTGGCATCTGCTGTTGCAAATCTACCGTACTTTGGTCAAGAGAGGAATTTCTGCAATCAAAATATTATATATGGAAATAAATAGAAATATCGTATGTATTAAACGCAAAAGTTTAATTCCTTAAAAAAATGAAGTAAAAAAAACGGAATGAAACTGAGACATACTACTTGAATCCTTTCGTTGTCGTCAACTAAATTGACTTTTACGACCTTTATTTCTGATATGAAAACAAATGAACACTGATTCTTATATAAAACTTTTAATGAAATATAATTCGCACTATTGAACGAACAAGTTTTAAACTTCCATCTCCAAGGAAACCATCGAAACTGATGACTCCCCCAAAATAGAAACCCTTCAAATAGTAAATATATTTGCTTCTCTTCTAAAAACTAATCTTTGCATTTTTTTGACCCTTACCGATAACGAATTCTTTTTTGTTGTGTCACTATATTCATTTTTTTTCTATTTCTTTGACTTTTCTTTCCCGGTGGGCTTCAACCACAGACACACTTAAAAACTTGAACTTTTTCCACCAAATTATTATCGATAAAACACTAAATTCTCACGTAAAAAAATCAATACAATTTCTTATCTCAACAGTTCTGTATTTACGCAGAGGTGTCGTGTTATTTCTTTTTCATTGTATTTTCACGTTGAATTCAAGTTTAACGGTATCTTTTCTTTATTGAAATGTTAGGTAAAAGTGTAGAGTATTTACTAACAAGTCACTTATTGTGCCGTTCTGAAATAATAACGTTAGTAGCGGGACCTATTGAAATTCCACAGCGGACTCTTTCATATATAATATATTGACGTTGTCAATCTGTGCATATTCAGCCTAAAGGACGACACCCTGATATTATTGTAGCTTTTTTGTTTAAACTGCAAAAGCATTTATCCAAGCTAGCAGGGGCAGCCAGCGTAGGCCGGTCGTAAAACACGCTTAAATATATTTTAATTCATGCAGATTTTATATATATTATTATAGTAATTTTTCTATTGATTCTTATATATTATAAAGTTATGATTTCAAAAATAAAAAGAAGAATATATGCATATGACTTGGGTTCATCAGCTTGTATTGAAACCAAAACCAAAACTTATGAAGAAAGAAAAAATATACATCTATATAACTTGAGTTTCTTTAGCTATAATCGAAACCGTAAGCAAAGCATATAAAGAAATCTTAGTAAAATTATTAATTACAAGTAATGAAAGCCATAACAATTAAACCACAGCTACTTGAAAGAAAAAAAATAGATGCAAGACTGACACAGGAAATAAGACACACACTATAGAATTAGTAGCTATTCTTTATATGGGAAGGGGAGGTATTGTAACTATTCTGTACTTTCACCTACTAATTTGATGCAGAAAAGATATCGTATAACTTGAGTTTAATTTGAAAATACTATTTAAAAAAGCATAGTATAATAAGTGCTTAAGCACTGGATTTTAGTTAAATTTCATTTTTTACTATCTTGTTTATTTAATTGTTAGGTAAAAGCTAAGATTAATTTGAAAACAACTCCATCAAGAATGTATCTGTTCGTTTGCTTTTAGTTGCTAACTCTATTTTAACTACGCTATTTAATGTAACAAAAACTTATCGCATTGATTAATAAACATAAGTTGTAAGCTTTAACACGGCAATCAGCAAAAAACATGATACTTTCAGAATAATTAAATAAGAATATCCGTAAACTTCGTTTTTTTATTTATACATATGTTTACTTACTTTTATGAATGTATCGCATGTATTTGTTTTACTTAAACATGTTAAGTTAGGTAACTTTTGACATATATTTATTAATATATATTTATCTATACATATTTTTACATGAAAGAATTATGCCCAGTATCTCTTAACTATTCGTTATAAATACGCTTGTCTATCTGATTCTTATTACATATTTTTATATAAAACAAGGAAACATCATTGGACATATTAAAAACGTAAATAAAATTTTATTTTATAAAACGGTTATGAATATTCTTAGTTATCATACTTCACAGCCATATATTTTCTCAATAAAATGTGCGTAAATATACATGTTTATTTGAATACAACAGCCAACATTTTGTCTAAAATAGCTACTTAGGTCATATGAACTATTTTGGGAATATGTTCAGGCAGGGAAAGCAACAAGTAATATTTAATTATTGTTATGTTATTATTGATATAACTATTTCACATTAAACAAAGTCGTCAAAGATGTTTAATACATATTATAATTCTTCTACAATAAAACTCGCATATTTAATAGTCGTATATTTTATCTTACACGCCCTCGCAGTCGCGTTTTCTTTAATGAAAAATGTAGTCGCAAAAACGTAGTAAAAAAAAAATTCATATTCTTAAGAAATTCCCAGTATGTTCCCTTTCAGTTTATTAGTATGTAAACTTTCTTTCTCTTTTCCTATATCCTTAAATCGTTTTTTTCTTTTTTTTTCTTTTTTACCAAACTAATATCGATCTCACTCTTTGTTAGTTTACTAAATATTTTTTTCAAATTTGCTTTTTACAGATTTACAGATGATCTGTCTATGAATCCAGCTGTATAAGCTAAATTACGACAGGCTTTAAAATCATTCGTTCTTCACGAAGTCTGCCCTCTATCTTTTCATTTGTATTTATCATCGATAAGACACTAAAGTTATATGCAGAAAAATTCATTAACAAATATTAATTTAACATTTTTCAAGTAGTGTGCACATACATATACATAGGAAAATGGATCTCATACATTTTCCGCTTTTGTCCTTTGTAAATATTAAGGATTAATTATCAATTTTAGTTGTATTTTTCTTCGTCGCACATGCGGAGCGGGAGCAGTGCGACGAGTAGTTAACAGTCAAACTTAAAACGAATGAGTCTCAGCGAATGAGAATAGAAGACAAAGAATGATTCAAATACGTGCCAACGAAACGGCAGAGCCTTGTATAAACAAACGTGAGGGTGCACGATTGTTGATACAGCAATCACGTTCTACATCTTCAGATCAGATCCGTCCTCGACAAGATGAGCGTGACAGGTTGCGAGTTGCTGACAGACGTCAACGAGAAACAGCAGATCAGCGTAAACACGACTTCATGCTAAAAAACTCACACGATTTGGATCGCCTTGCATTCCGATACAATCGTCCTGATTATTATAGTTTGAGCCGCCATGTTCTTAGTGGCACTATGACTGAAGTGTGTCACTTTTTCAGGGCTCTGAAATTTTCTGGCAAAAACAAAAGGAATATGTTGTGCCACCGGAAAAATTAAACTTTATCAAAAAAAAAAAAAAAAGAAGCACCAGAACCATTACAAACTTTTCTTGTTGTGTATACTTCTGTAACAAGGCATTTTCTATCTCACATCAGGAAATACAACTTGTTTTGGCCTGTGCGCTGCTAGATATATTCAGTGAAATGGCAAAAGAGAGGATCACTACACTCACACATACTAATCTTGCGCTATAACAAAACCAGTCGAAACGAAATTGAAAATGTAATACGCCGCACTGCAATACGTAATGCTTAAATTGATAAGGATTTACATGAAGTTGTGACAAAGCGTATAATGCCTAGACCTTGTGGTACATTGAATCGAATTTCAACACGTATGATAGGTGGAAAATGCTCTAAGCGATATTCTAGAGAATTGGTATCCAACACAGTTATAGGAACCGATGAATATCCTTTATACAGAAATAGATCAGTAGAAGATGCGAAATAGTAACATGGAATTCGATAACCGGTTGTTTGTTCCATATTCGCCTTTGCTATCAAAATCCTACAAATCGCATATAAATGTGGAATACTGTGACTCAATTAACTCGAACAAATACATTTGAAAGTATGTGAATAAAGGCAGCGATATGGCAGGTTTTGGCTTGCAACCACAAGAAAATAAGAGGAACGGAGTCACACATATCGATCGCTCAATATCAAGCTGGATATACACAAGCAGCAATAAAGCTGCATGGTGAATTTTCCATACATAAATGGAGTCAGGTTATTATTCACTTAAATGTACATATAGAAAATGGACAACGTGTTTACTTCACAGCTTCAAATGTACAACAAATAGTACCGAATCCACTGACTCCAACATTAACGTTTTTTTCACGTTATATCAAGCTGGCGCATTTGCAACAAATACTGCTCTATTCGGAATTGCCTATGTATGTGGCGTGCGAGTAGAATATCATTTGATCGACGCAAACAAAGAGAACGAGTTAAGGACATCAAGACATATTCAAAGAAATTACAATATAGCAGGCGGTTCACTATACATCTCAACAGACGTGAATGTTTATTTCTTCACATTCTGTTGGTAAATGTCCTTAGTCCAACGTCTTTCCAGCAATTGAAAATTGTCAATGGTATTGCACACACCACTTTTCTTAGCGCATCTCTGAATTTATTAGAAAACTAGCAGGACCCGTTAAATAGCGTTGCCCAGTTGAAGCCTGCCCCTAGCCCCTTGCAAAAAAGTAAACTACGGTTGATATTGGTGGCCATTTCCGTCTCTGAATAAATGTGGCCACTGGCTGCCGCGACCGAAATAGAAATAATCTGGCTTTCACTGGCGAGTATTGATGATTTGGGTCGATAACATTAAGGTAATGTTTGAACTAAAAAAAAGCAATTAAGGGCATGCGTAAATCAGTATGTATTAATGGAAGTACGAACATAGTCCATTAAAATATTAATTAAAAAGTAAAAACAGAATATTTAGAGGTTAGGCATTCTCACTATATATGGAATCTTTAGAGTGATTTAAATCAGTTGTGACAGTCCTAGCTGCTTACGTTTGGTTTTCAAGTTTTTTCTGTTCTTGTCACCTTTTTCACCAATAGTAGTAAATGGAATTCATGATATATACCGTCTTTTTTAATGCTTAAAACAAAACAATTACGATTTTTTTCATCATGCCATGTTAAGGACAGCGTTTGGAATAGACATCCCAAACTCTCCATGTTAAGAACACCTTTCGGAATTAACACCACCAACCTCCCCATCTAAAGAACGCCGTTCGGAATAGATACCCCTAACACCCCTATATAACAGACGGTATTTGGAGTAGATCACCCCTTTTTTGAAGGGATGGTAGAAAAATTATTCCTCCAAATTTAACAGTGATAATGATTGTCAGCATACTCACCCGCAAATGTAAAAAAAAAAAAACTAAAAGAAAAAACGAAGAAAAGAACATTTAAGAGTGGAAGTGTCGGTATGAGCGAAGTAGATTTGTTTCTCGCGCGTGGCAGCCAATGAATGACAGTACATAATGCAGGTTTTTATATATGTATGAGTAATTGCCGACGTAAAGTTTTAATGAGATTTTATTAAGCAGCATAGTGGAAAACTTATAAAAGTCGGCATTCTAAGTGAAAATGTAGAGGTGGCCCTTATGTACAAATTTACCCCTTCAAAAGTAACCGTGTGCGCAATTTCTAGAATCAGTTCGGAAATAAATTAAAACGCAATCCTCCACCGAAACCAATTCCGTAATTATTGAAATTTACGTTAAAATTGTAGGGTAGGTAATCGGCGAAAAATAGGGTAGACCATAACTTTCAAACAGTAGTTCTGTCAATTGAAGTATATAAGCCCAAATTGGAAAATCTTCAAATAGTTTTACAAATGAGATCAGATATTAACATAAAAACATAGTTATTTGCAAAGACACGCACTAAAAAAGTAAATGGACAAAAAATTTACGTATGTTTATATATTTTTATTGCAAACAAAAGTACGCCTAAAATATAGTTAACTATAAAACTAGTTTAACAGTTGTGTATATTTTACATATGAGAGAGAGAAAGAGAAAGAGTAAGAGAGAGAGAGATGGGAATAATATATACAACGAAGAAATCCAGTAGCCATAATGTTTATATGTAAATCGGCGACGAACGTAATAGAGAGAGAGAGAGTGTGTGGCAGAGAGAGAGAGAGAGAGAGAGAGAGAGAGAGAGAGGGGGGAAGATATGGAGGGGAATTTGTTTTTACATGTAAATGTCTGCTTAGAGAGATATTTAATTATCTACAAAGAACTTGCAGTGTGTAATGTTTATTAACATCTAATAAATGTTTTGCAAAATATTTAAAAGTTGTGTTTTTGTTTGTTAACCCACGATGGCAGGAACACGCACACAGTAAGCAAAATAACGTGATAAAAGAATGATAAACAGAAAACAAATAAAAATGTAAAGATGGTGTAAGATTACCGAATATCTCTTTGCAGACATAAAATATTTTTTGTCTTTGTTCTAATAGTTACAAAAGTAGATGGCTTGTTTTTTTGTGTCAGGCATTTCGCTGGGCCTAAGAATGTTTCTTAGTGACACCATTTTTTGTTTGTAAATTCTATCAACTGTTCGTTTATATATAGAAGAATATAATTCCATAATATGAGAATGCCCAAAGCTCAGCCAATGAGAGTTGTCGGATATTGATAAAGGAGAGTTGTTTTATTTTTGAAGCGGAGAATATAATGATAATTGTATTCTAAGAGTTTAGGATTCAATTACGAAGGGTGACTGAAGAAAATAGATATAATGTGTATATATCTTCCCGGTGATGACTGGATGCGGTATGAATACTTTAGATATAGAGAGAAAAATAGGAACTACTTCCTATAACGATGGTGCGAATGTGATGATCGTGCTCCTAGGATACAATGTAAGATGTCATTATAACGAATAAATGTGTCTATAATGTCGTTCTAAAGTTACATAATATTCTAGGCATAATTCATTTGTATATGGCATCTATTGTTGCAAATCTACGGTATTTTGGTCCAGAGAGAAATTTCTGTCATCATTTTATTATATAGAAGATGAGGAACACTCGGATCTATGCATTAATGATGCGTGTAGAACATCACATCCTATCCAAATCCATGAATTCTATGAACTTAACAATATTATGCAGTTAAAAATTCAAAGTGAGGTCATCACATACAAACCCATCGACTCTATTGTAGAAGTAGTTAATTATCTGTTGTGGAGACGCCTACTAATTAACATAGGCGAGTGAGTGAGATATATAAAGGTATCAATCATCAATACCGGGGGAGTCCAGCAACGACCTTCAAATAGGCAATGCTGCCTCCAGTAAGACATGCACCACGCCACCTGCCGGAATATCTCCAACTGAAGTATATCTGAACACATGTAAATATGTATATAACTTTTCTTCCTAATATATTATTGTATACCTTTACTTTCGTGTTCTTGTTAATTATTTGTGGCGACGGGAATTCGAAAAAAGACTTACGCGGCATAAAATCCACTATTAAACACAACAGTGGCATCAATAATTCGAAAAAAGTTTACGCAGGATAAAATCCACTGTTAAAACTCATCAGCGGCATCGAGAATTCGAAGACAAGACGTACACAGGATAAAATCCACTAGTAAACACAACATTATGCAACGGAATTTTTTAATCCACTAGCTTTGCCAACGATGCCACCATATGTACCGCAATTG
>NC_136492.1:81144984-81162484 GCF_053919585.1 Euprymna scolopes
CGAAATATGCACAAATTAAAATATCGTATTAGTATATTATAAAAATGATTTTTTATGTCCGCGGAACAGTCTCTAAGAAACTTCTCTGTCAATTCTTGTCAATTTACAGACATGAAACTTGATATTTGGGTATTCGAACCTGTGGAATAAACTTGATTTGGTTTTTACTCGGATGAAAGCATCAGAGGGGTCAAAAACTAAAACTGGTACTTGCCACGCGTAGTTCGATGTAGTACTGTACTCTACGCATGCGCAAATATACATCCTTACGCGTATGTCGTTAGCTCAGGTAGCAGCGAATACCGCTAAAGAGCTTAAGAGGTTTTATTTTAGCTAATGGCACTTATCATATAAATTTATTTGTTAATACTACTATATTTTCTGTACAATAGAATAATCAATGAAGAATTGTATCTAAAGTAATATATATGAAATCTGCCGCATACATTAAAATGTATTTAAGCCTATTTTACAACAGGGCTTTGATGTATTGTCTGCTAGTATTAAAGAAAAATCAAGTAGAATGATGTATGCCATTTAAAAATTGTTAAGTCTTTCGAATAGACTATTTTTTATTATTGAAATAGTAAATTAGATTATTTTTATTATCTTTCTAATAGTTTATAATGTTTAATGTTTTACCGATGTGAATAGCTATTCTGACAATTTTGGTTTGTTTCTTTTTAATATATATTTCGTCGAGATTTTTATTTCTTTAGTGTAGTTATTTGTGTATGATTGCAAAGTCGGAGTTTTAAATTTCTTAGACCGCAGCTATTATTGTAATGTTTTTGCTCTGTGTGATGTTTTTACGTTTCAGTGCGCTGGATTCTGATGGATGGTAGATTAATCGCCCCAAGAGAAGTGTGGTGTTTTAGCAAATGTGTGCACTATAGTTTAAGATAAAAATAAATGATTGGTTAAATGACGTATTATTGATTTTAACAATCAAATCTGTAGTTTTTAATCATAAATGAAACAACGACGTAGCAAATGAAAAATATCTAATTCTTGACGAACATCGCGAGATCAAAAGCGGTTTTGATATATTGAAAATCAACTCGAATCAATATTCTATCAATTGCTATTCCTTGTTTTTCTTAAAGTGTCCGGTCTGGTCTGGCAGACAGCGACGACCATAGCTCTCCATTCTTCCCTGTTCTCGGTCTTTCTAATGATCTCATTGTTACTGCCCTCTTTATTCGTTACAAATTTGATTAAATTCTCTGTGAATTTTTGCGTTGTCTTCCTCTGCTCTTGTTTCCGTATATTTTGCCACTCCATAACAGTTTTCTTTTCTAGTCCGTCAGCTCTGATTATATGGCCGACAAAATTGAGTTGCCTTCTTCTGATGATATTGAGAATGGGATCTCTAGTATCCAGCCATGCCCATTACGTCTGCATTTGGTCTTTATTTTGTCCAGCAAAATAGCACGAGATGCGTTTTTATCAACAGTAAGATAATTCTCAAGACAAAGATCTGTTATTAGAGCTTACGTATGGTAAACTCTTCGATACGAATGCTGCATTCTAACCAAGGATACAGAACTTGGAGTACAAGCAGTGGAGATGTGGTTCATCAGGAGAATGATGACAGCCCCAAATGCTACTAGAAACACGAAATATTGCTCGCAGGGTTGAATAGTCAGGTGAAGCGAATAGAAAAATGGTGATTCAGACGTCTTAACTCAGACTTGACTCGGTGACGATTCGCTGACATATCTATTGATATATCCATGTAGGAATATAATCAGTATAAACTAATCAAATAAAATCTGACTCAACACAGAAATAAGTTATAGCAAATTTATGTTAAAACGGTAAAATGTAACAAAAAATATATTGCAACTCGAACGTATCTTGAATGATCAATATAAACTTACTCTCCGCTCGGTTACCGCTTTCTAGCATCTTTTATAAACTGAGCAATGCATTGTTTGTGGTTGTAAGGATCTTCTACCATATCATAAACTATTAGACTGTCCAGCGTTGCCCGGTCGTACAAAACGCTTAAATTTTATATCATGATTCTTGCAAATTTCGTATTTATTCTTATAGAACCAATTTTCTGTAGATTATTATATTTTACCTAGTATATAGTTATAGTTTACTGAATATGAAGGTCCTGGATATGACCTTAAACTATATACGATGGAGAGTTCCCAACTTACAGGCTTTGGGGAGTGGTGAGCCACCCTTTAATTGCTATTGCTCCCAGGTCCACTCTTTGAGGGTCGCAACTATGGGTTAAATAGAAACCGACTTGGAAAAAAAAACAAATACATTCTATTAAAAAACATTTCTTCAAAATAACTGAATTCAGCATTAAATAACCTGAAAAGGGTTGATATGCCGTAAAACAAAACCAACCAACCAACCAACCAACCAACCAACCAACCGACCGAATATTAAAAGAAAAATGACTTGTGTTCCATCAGCTAGAGTCGAAACACAACACATTTATCCCTTCAGGCTTATCCGTAAACGTATAGCTTAAATTAATACATATAAAAAAAATTAAAAATAAATAAATAAATAACGTTTAATTTAATTATAAATTTTAATTTGCGCATGCGCAGAAAAAAAAACGAGTATAGTCGATTTACGCCAGACCAACGTTAAAAGATATTCTACCGGCTAAAATCACTATCTAAAGTTTGCTATCGATTTAAATATCCCATGTGTCAAATTTCTATTATATAGACCAAATATTCAGAGAGAAGTTTGGTAGAGACTTTTCACGCACACACACACCGACAAGATCATATATCTATATATTTATAAAAGTGAGAATGTGTGTGCTTATGAGGACGCTTCTCAACCGATATACTAAACAAATGTTTAATCCACAGACCTGAAATTTGGTATACAAGCTATTCAGACGTGTGGGGAAAAAGACTGGTATGGGTTCAAAAGTAAAATGTGATACGTGATTGTTGTCGGATTTTTATATGTTTATAAACTGTTTCACGAATGCGCGTGCGCGGTATTGAAACATGACACATTACTTGTATTAAGAATAAGTAGTTTGCAAACACTTGTTAAAGAGCGTGTCATGCTGTTGATGGTTATCGTACTTGACTAAGTGTTTTTAGATTAAGGTTTCGCTCTTAGCACTGTTATTCTTTTTACTAAGAAGTGAACAGTTTAGAAAAAAATATAATACTCATAGACACATGTCTCGTTTTCTTTCCCTTTTTTACTTCATATTTTATAAGGAATTAAACGATATGTTTAAAATGTACGGTATTTTAGTTTATAATTAATGAGAAATCTGCATTAATTAAAGTATAATATTTATACGCATTTTATGACCAAGCAAGGCCAGACGGCCTGCTGGCATATATATATATTTATACGGTGATAACAACTTATCAAGGCCCGGAAGCCACTCAGGGATAAGGGCTATTGCATGTACAGTACGTTAGTGTGGGGATTTAATAAAAGTGTCTACTTAAGGGGGCGGTTTGTCAGGAATTTGTTTACGTTGGACGAAGACATCAAGGTTGTAGTCAGGTGGGAAGCACGCAGACGGAACAGAGTTCCACAGGCGTGCAGTTCTAAGAAACAAGCTTTGTTCATGGAATCTACGTTTTGATTTAGGCACAGATAAAGAGTGGGGAAAATTTTTGACAGTGCTTTCAGCTAGACGGATGTTTTTTGTAAAAGATTGGCGAGGGGGGATTAGATATTGGAGCTCAGACGAGCACCTGCCATTGAAATAACGATAAAACAAAGATAGGCTCGCAACGTCTCTTCTGTGGGAGAGAGGTTGCAGGGAAGAGAAAATGGCACCTCCCACTAACCCACGAAGTCTATTTTGTACTCTGTCAAGGCAGAAAAGGCTGTTTTTAGCAGCTCCTGCCCAGATGTGGCAGTAGTATTCCATTCTTGGACGTACTTGGCTTTTATATAGATAGAGAATTGCATCAGTAGTGAGATATCTTCTGGAGCGGTAGAAGGATCCTACCATCTTTCCAGCGACCTTGGCAACAGACTTGATGTACATGTTCCATTTCAGATCAGGAGTAAAGGTCACACCCAAGAGCTTGTCAAAACATGGGGCTTCTCCTAGAGGAGAGCAATCCATTTCAATTGATGCCAGATGGGGATCAGAGCGTTGGTGATGTAAAGATAGGAGTTTTGTTTTAGATGCATTAAAGGTAACCAGCCACGTCTTCCCCACTATCAGAGATCAGAGGAAAGAGAATCATAGAGAATTTTGTCATTTACAGCCTTTGATGTGTTGCTGTAGATGGTCGTGTCATCAGCATAGATGTCAACTAATGATTTTAGTATGTGTTTAGGGAGATCATTGATGCAGATCAGGAAAAGAGTTGGACCCAGGATGGACCCCTGAGGGACTCCAGTGTTAATTTTTGTCCATCGGCCACTACTCTTATGAGCCTATCAGACAGAAATGATTTGAGGATAGAAAAAAATCATTTCCAGTTATACCGTAGCTCAAAATCTTGTGAAGTAGGCCTTTATGCCATACCTTGTCGAAGACCTTGTATATGTCAAGAGCAACTACCCTAGAAAGGAAGCCTTTGTAAAGAGATTCACTAATCCTATGAGATTTAACCGTTAGCACATCTGCGGTAGATCTTGCAGAGCGAAAACCATATTGTGTGTCACTAAGAAGTTATTTCCGCTGAGGTGGTTGACTATTTCTCTATTTAATATAGATTCCAGCAACTTGCTCATAACACACAGGAGACTTATTGGTCTGTACTAAGAGGGAGATGACTTATCAACCGAATTCTTAAATACAGGGCATACTGATGAGGTTTTCCAGGGTGTTGGAAAGCACTTCTCCTTAAGGCAACGCTTAAATAGTTTCGTAAGTATGGGAGCAAGTTCTGGTTGAAGCTTTTTTAGCACTATAATTGGGATGCCGTCAGGGCCAGTTGTTTTACTGGAATCAAGGTTCTGTATTAGCTTGGCGACCTCATACACAGATATTTGTATGTTACTTTGCGTGTTCTGTGTAATAGAAGGAAATATGGGGAGTTGATGGCCTTCGTCGCATAGGGTAGAATTAGCTGCAAAGTCCTTTGCAAATAATTTGGCCTTGTCTGATGCTGACAAGATGACCTCAGGTCCATTGATAATGGTTGGGATAGAACGCACACTTCTGTTCAGGATCTTATTTGTCATTTGCCAAAACTGATGGGAACCAAGCCGCTGATCAGCTACTTTGGATTTAACAGACTGAGCATATAGCTCTCTTGCATTTTTTATTATTCTTTTACAGTGGTTGCTGGCGTTCCTGAAAGCAGATTTAGTCTCAGTGCATCTATTACGTTGGTAGCTATGGAAAAAGTGCTTTCTGTGCGCGATGGCAGCACCAAATTCTGGGGAGAACCATGGCTATATATATATATGTATAAATATATATATATATATGTATATATATATATATATATATATATATATATATAATATTCTTGCATGTTAGAAGTTTTCATCTTGGAGTCTATGCAATTATATAGTATGTAGAAACTATGCATAAATAAAATTCAGCGTAATAATGAGATGAAACCAATTATCTATGAGAAAACCATGAAAATTAATGAGTAATTAATTAACGCCAGTTTTTCAAATAGATTTGCAAATTAGCTAAGTTTTGTGTAGTCGCTTGCATATCCATGACAGAATATATTAAAATGTTTGTTTAAATAATCTTTAAATAGAAACAGTAGGCTTTTAATATCAAGTTTAAAGCGGGAAGACTCAACTTTATAGGTACATAGATTAATGATCGGGATAGAACGAAATAGCTATATATCTTATTCATATAAACAATTATGTATGCAGAATATATGTGTATACAAATTAATGGGAATTGTATATTATTACTTTTTTTCATATGTATTATGATGTTAATCTTTTTACTAGGTCTGTTTGCAATCCTCTAAACTTACTATTTATTTATAAAAAGATCTACTAAAGTATTATAATAATTCCTATTTTGGCAAACGATTTGGGAGTTAGAAAGTAGAACTAGGCTTTAATTTTAGATAGTACGTATAATACGGCATGTCAAAATCTGGATAGATTCCTGCCATTTCTTGTAATTATAAGATAAAGATATACAGATTGTCAAAATTAAAAAATATTTAAATCTCTTCCAGATTTAAATAAAGTCTAATAAATTTATATTATAAGTCATATGTATTCATACTATTCAACCTGTGCATTAATTTGGGTGATTAACTGTCGTCAACTCATAACTCGAACATGGCGACTCTACGGTTCGTATCTGTGACAACAACTTACCTTTATACAAACACCAATAGAACACTATTAACAATTTTCTTGCTATTCACGCCTTTCTTTCTTTTTTATTTTCATATTATTTCATTTTCTTTTTTCCTCTCTTTGTCTCTTTTATCCATTTTTTTTTTTTACATTTTACGCTATTTTGCATTCAGGTTTTGAATGCCTTCTATTTTACGTTCTTTTCTTTGTTTATTTGTTCACCGATTATGTCAATTCACTTCTTGTCGTGTTCTCCGACGCAAAATCGAATCTGGAATTTGTTAACCATCATCTTTCTATAGCGGCATTTTACTCCTATCAAACCAAGATAATGGTATTTTGCTATTTTATCTATCTCGTTCGTTGTAGTCACCTTGCCAAAACGGTCACCATCGCTTTCCCCTTACACACGCTCTATTCACTAACAAAAAACCTTATATTTACAACCGCTGTAGCTGAGGCCCCAGGGTCATCTGTTCCCGTCAACATGCTGAATAGATGCCAGTAATGTGATCCCTGTCTGACTTGCAAATAAGATGGCCGATTCGCGACTTCGATAAAAGTTCTGTTCGGGCTCGTCGGTTTATTCCATTTCTCTCCGCGATTAAGATACAAAGAACTATATTGGCTTTTGGAGAAAAGCAGGTTCTTTTGCTCAAAGTATTCGGCTTTGTTACTTCCGTTGTTCAACACTTGCCATTATTTGTTCGATTTGGTATAATATATAGCAACGACTATTTATTGGAAGCTTACTTACGAGGCGCTTTTAATAAGTGGTCAGATTTTTTGTACTGGCATTTAAAATTATCGTAGACACTTGAAAATTCTGTATATTATTGCTATACCTCTTCTGAGATGACTGACCAATTGTTATATTTCAATTTCAAATGATCAGCTACACTAGGAATTGAAATACACCCTACTAAAGCCTGATCATCACAGCTGAGAAATTTTAAAAATGCAATCTGGACGTGGGGGCACGTTACGAGAACGATATGCAATAAAATTTTGTTTTAAACTTGGAAAAATACCACAGACACGTATGGAATACTTAAGACTGCTTTTGGATCATCTTGCATGAATCGAGCATAAATTTTTGAGTGGAATAATATATTCAAGGATGATAGGGATTTAATGAGGGATGCTAAGATGCGTGGGAGAAGTAAGAAAGTCAGAACATTAAAGATTAAAATAAAAGGTCTCAACTATTGGTTACCAGAACTACTGTTACACCACCTGGAAGATCTTCGTTCAACCTTTTCTGCTTAACATTTAGCGCCAACATGAACTGAAGAAAAACACATTAAAGACATTGCCAAGGTTGCTGCAAATATGGTGAGCTTTCTTTAAAATTAATTACAACTGAAAGTTTCTTATATCTCGACTAATCTACCATTCTGCCGATGTAACTGGGTTGGTGCTTCTGAAACTAGGCCTCAGCTCTTAGACGCCCCCCCCAATTACCAACCTAATATGTTCTGCACTATAAACCGAACTCCAAATTAGGTTTCACCGCCTAAATGTTGCATTACTGTATCTGTTTTGCATATATTTTATTAGAATATGCTCTGATGAACTTAAAGCACTTGTAGCCCCTTGGCGTAAATACACGCGACTAACCCCACAAGCAGTAAAATACCACATTGTAAAGATCACTAGATGCCAAAACAATCTTACTACTTTAATAGTTTCTTGCCTTGAACTGATAGCTATTAGAATCCTTCTGTTTCCTTAACTGTACTGACCTGCAGAAGTTTAAATGTAATGTGAACAGACATATCGCTGTTCAACTCCCTACATTGTGACTTTGGAGATTTCATCCTAAATAGTACATTCTCAGGTGGCACTGGAACTTATTTAAGATGCATAACATTAAAACGAATAACTAGTGATTGATATAAAAATATATATTACTTACTACATCATTATAATATAAAAAAAAACGGAACACAATATGGGTTATTTCTTCTTATTAAAATAAATAATTACCTCTATTTTGATAACCTTCATATGTTCATAGATATTATTGAACCTTTACAGAATCGGCTATATATAACAGTGTATCCAGTTCAGCTTCTGCATTAAGATTCCGTCTATCTGTCCTTAAAACTGTCTTCTATGTATTCCTTAACTTGCTATATTACAGGTTTTTCCCCCCTGGATACTGCGAACAGCAAGGCTCAGCGGTTAAGGGCGAAATCAGGAACGTTCCCCCGAGAACAAACAAAGCAACCTTATTACTTTCATTCCAAGGATTTACGCTGGCGTGCTTAACACGCGTATTACTGGTCATATGCAGAGGTGAGGAATGATCGGATTTAGACAGTAATTGTTCTCTCTACCAAAGTAAATGTTTTGTTTGAGACAATCGATACATTAGATAACATGATCGTGCTGTTCTTGTTAGAGTAAATGAATAAGAATGATTAACAAGAAAGAAATTATTGACATGCAAATAGGGCAGGTCTGAACAAAATAAAATATTTAGGAATACTACCCATCAAATATTGCGATTATTGCGATTAATTACTGAATTAACAGCATCAATGCCGTTGGAGACTTGTCTTGATTTAATCGGTTCTTATGGGAACATCTAATAAATCATGAATACAATATGTAATTCAAATGTGCATTCATTAATAATTAATTCATTTTATTATTAATAAATTAACCACATTTTGTAATTCTCCATTAAAAATATAGTATTTTATAACTGACATATCGTAAATTATTTGTACATATCAAATCGTATATCCGTACGGATAAATTCCTAATATGAAAATAACTTTGGACGTGAAATATTATGGATATCATCGCCAAAAATTATATATTTAAGTAATGTTGTGACGTTACCGCTTGAGCAGAACTGCAAAAGTAATAATTTTCTCAACTATTCCAAGCAGACATCTATTTTGAAATTAATATGGTATAAATCAATAGAAAACGTATCGTTTGAGTTATAACCTATTATATAATGTAATAATATAGCAATTTTTAGTTAAAAGTTTTGGAGATCTTTCAAGATGTATATTTAAACCATTTATTTCATACATTTAAATGTGTTTTACTTATTATGTTATACTTATGTTGGATAATAATATTACTAAAAGTTTAATTAATTATTATCGATTTATCGTTTGTTTCCAACTTTAGGAATGAAGCCCCTTCATTAAATTAAGCGTCCAGTTGTTTATTTTTAATCGGTGTGAAAAAACCACTTTGAGCAACATAATGTGGAATTTGTAGTGGACTAGGATATATAAATCCTAATCCCGTTACAAAAGAAAATAATGAAACGAATGGAATGAAGAAAACAAAAACTCAATTGCTGGATAAGATAAACGTGTCGTTTATTTACTGTTGAAAGAAAGAATGTTTTAGATATAACACGTGTTCATATCCGCGTTGGGGTGTCACCATCGTTTGTTGCGGGACTGGTAGTATAGAAAGAAAAGCAAATGTGTGTTCATCTCACCTTCGAGTCACCATCGTTTGTTCGCGCGTGGGAAGAGAAGTGAGTAATGTAGTGGAAATGGGAATGATAGTTTCGCGTGTAGACAAAGAAAAGGATAGAGGGTTGACATCCGTAAAGATGTGCGCCATGTTAGTAGTCAGCTACGCGAAGGTGTTCTTTGGCACAAGTTGTAGATAGAGAGAGAGAGAAAGAAAGTCAATCCAGGTTATGGAGATAGGAAGCGTATAAAGTGTACGTACGGTTTGTTAGTTTTTCCCCCACATGGTAGCAAGTGGCGTGCGGCACGCGCGTGCGCCTGCCGGAACGGCGGCGGCTGGTCCGTAGACCACTCATCTCGGAAACTGGTCCGAAAAGAAAGATTATTGCTCTTGTTTTATAGTTGTTTCCGGTGGTCTTTTGCGCATATGTGTATTTCCTTTGAAAGGAGAAATGACGTTGCCCATGTGTGCGTACGTGTGCGCGTATGTAAGTACATGTGTGTACGTTAGCGTGTGTGTGTGTGTGTGTGTATACACGTGAATGTGAGTGTATATACGCGAACGTGAATATATGTACGTGTGTGGATGTGCGCGCGTATGTTTGTGTGCGCGTATGTATATGACAAGTAATATAGCTTGAGATGTGAACGCGTGTTTTTCTATGAGACTAGAAAAGGCTCGCGCAAATTATATAAAACACGTTGTTTTAGCACGTTAAAGGTACTGTAGGATTTATTATTATTATTTTGTGCTTTTGTTTATTGCTTTTTACAAATTTCGACTGGTAACTTTCTACACTTAAACTAAGCGAAAAATACTTATAAATAAAGGGCGGGGTGCTTAGAGCGGATTTTGAACTAGAGTGGCTGTACCCCCGCTAATAAAATATTCTTGGACTATGCGATTTTGAAGAGAGTAGCCATCAAAGATGCGTTAATGTCGACCGGTTAGTTATACGAAAAAGTGTAAAAAAAAAAGTTAACGGCACTTCCTAGGCGCGAACGCTAACAGAAAATGGGGCGAATTAAAAACAAACGCTCTATCGAATCGGCCACGATAACTTATCACTGTAATTGGCTCAGAATTTATTATTATAACGCATAATTGAATGAATGACCTAAATGTAACACAGCTGATCTCGCTCTCTCTGTATTTTCCCTCTTCTGTATCCCACTCTCTTTCTAACTCTCCCCCTCTCTCTCTCTCACTCTCTCTCTGTCTCTCTCTATTGCTCGCTGGGTGGTATAATCTTCAAGTTCGTAATAAAAGAAAATACGGTCTAATTAAATAAAGACATAAAGAAATAGAAATATGTGGAAATAACGAAGACGGGAGTGAGTATGATTAAATGTAGGGCATAAGGTTCGTAATGTAACGAATGGTTATGTATAAACATGGCGACGTGATTATAAGTGTCGAACCGTTCGTTTAAAGGTTGAAGAAGCGAATAAAAGAATTTGAGAATGTATACTGCTCAGCCAATCAGCGGGGAAGGTTTAGGCAACGGAGAAATTATTATCAATAAATAGGAATACGCGAAATATGTGGTAAGTGTATGTGTTGAGTAATAAGTTAAGAGCAATGGAAATCCAGTAGAGTAGGGATAAATAGGAAAGGTGGCGGTTTAAGTGGGAACAGTGAAAGTACAGAAAAGGTAGAGAGGAAATAGGAACTACTTCCTCTATAGATAATAGGATTGTGATCGTGACGCTCCTTGGGACTAACGTAAGATTTTAATATAACGCTAAAATGTGTATATAATGCCGTGCTAAAGTTACATCAGGCAGTGGCTTATAGTTCATACATAATAAATTTCTATGTTACCTCTGTTGTTGTAAATCTACAGTATTTTGGTCCAGAAGGGAAAAACTCGGCCTTTTATTATATATAGGGATTACTGTTATGCGTGTTATAATATGCTTTAATTAATTTATTTATTAAGGTACTGGTATTATTTAATTATGATTTTAATTCTTTATTCAGACCACTGTGGTATTATCCCCTATGTCATATTCGATAGTTTATAAGTATAACCCTAATAATATACGATGTTTTTTTTCCGGGAGCGAAAAAAACTGTGCGTTTATATTATCAAAAAACGGAATTTCTTTTTGGACAGTGCTCCAAGCGAACCGGTTCAATATTAAAGTGTTATATTGTTATCGAGATATGTAAATAAACTTTGTGTTATTAATATTTAAATTGTAAAACAAAATTGCATATATATATATATATATATATATATTTCAATATATATATGCACACACACACGCACACACACACACACACACACACACACACACACACATATATATATATATATGCGTATATATGTCCAATGAAAATAATGACAATGTTTCAAAATGAAAATACAAACTATACGAGAGCCCAGGTCATAGCATGCTTCATGATCAAGTGCTGGGATCTTACGAACAATTTAGAGTGATTAAAGAGCTAGTCAGTATTTGGTTAGCTTAAAGAGAATAGTCATTATTTACTAGAATCGAGCTTGGTGAGAAGGAATTGTTTAGCATACACATGTCGTTTCAGCTGGAACTCACAGGTGTAATCGATGAAAAATCAAGAGATCAATCTGAAGGTTACAGTGTTAGAAAGTTACAGATGTCAGGTGAGGGAAATTGTGCGTGAAGAAGAATCTGCAACACACGAAAACGTGTCAGAATGATTGACACGAGAAATCCGATCCCTAAGTCTTATCGATTGTATTCTAGCAAAGACAAGTAGATATCATGCGATTTATTTTGTATGTCTACATTAATCTAGGCAAAGCGTAGAAAAGAATAGATCGGGATTAACTCGGATACCTGCATGCTTGTTACCCCTTACTATCGAAAGAAAACACTTTTGCTTAAAACCCGGAAAATGATTGTTTTTTTTTCAAATCGATCATCTACTCTATAATTTGCAAAGTCGTAGTGAAACATTTGTAAGATAACCCACAATTAAAAGCAACTAAATGTTAAACTATTGTTTCAGGGGAGTGTTTTCGTTTGTTGTTTGGGCGTTTCTGGAACGTCCTAAGAACGGCAATAATCTCTCCGGATGTTAAAGTCGATGAAACGATAGGCATATCTCCTCTAGTTGAAGAAGCTGGTATGACGTCGGCTGCTTCTGCTTAGCGTGTTTTGGTGTAGGGTTTCTTCGTGTTATTAGTCGTACTTAAGAGTAGGGTTTTTATCACTAATGACAGGCAACGCTTTGCTGGAATTGAATGCATTTGTAAAATAAGGGACAACACATCTTTTATATGAATAGAAATGTATTTATAGCAACAATTATGGAGCATTTTCATCTCGAGACCCGTTCTCGATAAAACTGAAATTCTAACTTCAACATTTGCTCCTTTTTATCCAGATTGTTTTAGTTTTTGTCAACAAACTGTTAGTCCGGTAAAGCCAAAGGTTGTTATACCTCTTACGTTACTTGTCTCTTCATAAGTATAAAAATAATATTTTTAAATGTCGAGAGATGGGGTTCTTAAATATTGTGCCACATCAGTCACTATTTACGAAAACGTTGAGTAACTCTATACACAAGCTTTTTAAAAAAAGAAAGTACTACATCTTTTTTTTTAAATCTAAAAGCAAGAACATTGTCGTGTTATTTGGATAATCGGCCTGCTTGCATTTTAATTTAATTTTTTCTCGGTGCCATTGTTGGTAAACTAACCGTGAACGTCAAGTCGTATGTTCTTATTAAACAAGCGCAGCGTAGGGAGCTATACTCTTCGTTCCACGAGACGTTTCCATAAGGTCTTGTAAGGAGTAATATCATTAGCTTGGACTCACTTGACGACGGCCTAAAATTTTTCGATTCTGCATCAATAAACGCTGGAATTATAAGCTCGGATTTAGAAGTGTACGAACGTAAATGCGCTTAGCTTGAGAGCTGCGTCACAGTTTGCTAGAAATACAATTTCCTAATGACCATGTCTAAGGCTTAAGCTTTTTATATAGAGAAAGATTAAATTTTCTTTAATGAATACGAAAATATAACATAAGTATGAGAGTTCTGTAAAAATGCTGAGAAAAACTGTCGAAATATATGAACACAGACTGTCGGACTTTTAGCCCAGAAGTGTGAGGGAGAAATTGACGGTTAAGGTAACTTGTAGTATAAAAAAAATTAAAACTTGAACTCTACGTGAAAGGAAAGAAATCAATGAAATCCCTACCTTGAGTGATCCTTCACAGATTTCTGGGTAAAATTATCTGTGAGTTGCAACGAATTGCCCTGTTGCTTACAACGACAACTTGCTCTTGTAATCGTAACAAAATGGTAGTTTCCCTTTATCTTTGGTAACACGGGCGATCGTATCAGTATACACGATCACTGAGAAAACTGTCTAAACACAAATCGACACTAAAACACCACAGTAAAAAAACAAAACAAAACAAACTGTCAGTAAAAGAACGAACGAAGTAAACTAATCAAGATAATATATCGACTATAGGGGTACTTTTATGATCTGCTAGTTGATCCTATGCAAATGTTGTCATATCCAATTCACATTAGTAAACAACTAACCGATACTAAAAAGTCAGTCGATCAAGCACTTACAGATTTGTTGCTTGAACGACAACCATGCAGAATCCCATCCTTCTACTCTTCCACCCCTCCACATGGAGTTCTAGTAAGCAAAATTTACTAACAAAACTCACATATCTATCTTTCTGCAAAAAGTTATTCTGCATATTATTTTATACGTCTTATGACGAATGTTATTATATACAAGCCTACATTATAATGAAAGAGCGTTAACTTATTTGTATATCTTCAAATGTTGTTTTGGTTGTTTTTTGTTATATATATATATATTTTGTTTATATATATATAATAGCAAAAGTACCCGTCGTTGACTGGGTTCAAAAACAGCCTACAGAAAATGGACTCTGATTTATAAAAGTATGGTAAGTTATGAAAAGGAAGGGTTGTAAAGACATAGCTTCGAATTTGGGAATATCAAAACCAAAGCAAAATATGATGAAACTAAGAATAAACAAAAATAAACCCCATAATTTATTATACCATACCTGTTCACACTGAAACACTTATCACAATATTCTGTGGATCTATATTTAAAAAACCTTGTTAAACTTTGTGACATATTTCCATTCTATTGAGGTCACGCGCGAACGAACTCCCCATAATTTTATTATGCAATATTTCTTCAAACTGAAACATAACTATCAAAGTATACTTACGCAGATAGATATGAAAAGTCTTTATTAAAGTTTGTGCCTATTTCCATTCTATGGAGACCAGGCGCGAACGCAGACCCCGCAATTTTATCATACCATCCCTATTAAGTTAACACATACTTATCAAAATATTCTTATGTAAATATATATCAAAAACACTCGTAAACGTTTTTTTTTTAATTTTTAAATTTATTTCCATACTTTGTGGACCACGCAGACTCCATAATTTTTATGTACCACCGTTCTACTAGATCAAACATACCCATTCCTGTATCTCGATACATCTTCTATCATTATATATGATCAGTTTTCTATAATAGTCAACCATATAGGAGCCTATTCGTGACCAGACACGCACACACACATTCAGCTTTATATTATAGAGTTTGTTTTTATATATTTTGTTTTTATATATATATTTTAGTTTTAAATTCATTGTAATTAAATATTAATGCTTTTACATTTTTAACCGCTTTTTGTAATATTTTAAAATCGATATGTTTTGTAATTTTATTATTAAATCTATTCATTCTTTTCCTATTCATTTATTTCAGTGTAATGTGTGGATTCGAAAAGGGGAAAATTGCTTTATTTTTGTAGTTTATTTTGTTTATCCCGTGTCTTTTTTTAATTTTATTTATTAACTGTATATGAGCAAGCGTTACATATTGATAGAAATGTCCGCTTGTACAGATATTGCCTAAATGTGATTTGTGGCTCGTATACAAGATTGTAAACAATATATATAGTAGACTAGTGGTCACAAATACATTATAAATTATTGTCGCTTTCATACAAAAGGCCCTAGATGCTAAAACGTAATTCGTTTGTATCAGTATTTTACGAGTTTTTATCTGCTTGAATTCTTACCATGACATTTTTTATAATCGTGTACACAAAGTCAAGATACGTAGAATTTCCAAGTATTACTATCTACCTATCGATTTATATATAAACGTAAAACCACACCAAAGGCTATAACCGTGACCGGAAACCTTGTTTTCATCACTTCGGACACATCTCCATTATTCGTAGACAGTCAGCGATGCATTTCGAGGGTGTTTGCAATGATTCTTTTGTCATAACTTTGATCGGTAGAAAGCAGGAGTTGTATAGCGGCGATCTCCTACCTCACTCGTCGAACACTGTGTCAGTTTCAGACATGATAGAAGGCTCCTACCGCTCTTGGGATTTGTACACAACTGACCAACTAGTAGATGGTCTGCAATTATCAGCAATTTGCCCTTGTGTGTGTGTGTCTGTTATTTTGTTCCTTATGAACTCTGAAATGGCAGGCCCTACTTTTTTTAAATTCCCCACAAATGTACTCCATATATGTGGGGGGGGGGTTCTTAAATAGGTTTTGTATCTGCATGTCTGCGATAAGTACCGATAATCGATAGTCTAAAAAAGAAATCCGATAAAACAAGGAACAGCTCAAGTATTACCAAAGCAAACACTTTTATACAGATAAAAATCACAAGTTCATTTGAAAAGTTTTATGAATGACAAGGTGTAAAAAACCAACAATTATTTCTTTGCTAAAATCAGTCTGCGTTCGAAAAAAAAATACACAATTGTATATTTTTCTATTCGCCTCTATTTCGTCTTCCATTATACTTTTAATGATACCAAACAAATGACAAATACTTTCGACTATAAAGTCAATCACACTTTATTTTACACTACAACCATAGCGTGGTTAAGAGAGAGATGGGGAGAGTCAGCGAATGATTCGTAGCGTCCGTCTCTGACCTCCCTCTATCTGTTTTCTAAAGAAAACATTTGTTTTAGAACGATTGCATGAATCTGACACTATTGTTTTTTTTATTTAGCATTGCCATTTCCATCTGGCATTATATGTTTGAATCAAAACCGATTTTCCTACTCGCTCTTATTTGGACATACGGCATCGCTCGGGAGTTTTCTACCTCCAATTTTAAGTATTTTTCATGCTGGACCTGCACTATTATTTAATGCAATGAGAAAACGTTCGGTGCGTAGCTAGTTTTGCTACGCAGTTTGCATGGCCAAACCTTAAAGAAACAACTTGATATTTGAATAAACAATATGAAAAAGTGAAACTATAAAATCATATTGAATATTTCGATGAGAAAAATATGTTTAGAATTTTAATAAAATTACCAAAATAGTTTAGCGATGAAAAATGTTAGTCTTTTTGTTTACGTCAGTCAGTTAAAAAAATTTTTTTTAAATAAGAATTTGGTTCACAACCACATCAGAAATATATATCCGGACGAGAGAGCTAAGTTTGGACTACAAGGTTCGCTTGATAAGATAACGAGTACTTACGCCCTGGAAGCAAAAATGCACTTTACAGCCAAGATGTTGAATCTCTAAAAACAATTGGGAAGAGCGACTGCGAACAACATACTTCTAGGAAGAGGCAGAATAAAAGCTACATAAATATAAAATATGCGTCTTGGTGTTGTTTCGCATGGGATTCTTTATTTCAGTGTTCACAATGCAAGGGCACCAGCATGAAACTGAAGTTAGTAGTCCGTTATCAAACGTGGCATGTCTTATGGACCTTTCATGTT